>NC_053026.1:471844365-472110889 GCF_003073215.2 Triticum urartu
TAGTCTTCATCATAAAAGAGCCATCACAAGAAGTATCGAGCATGGTTTGATTATTATGAGAAAGCCGAGCATAAAAATTTTGCATAATTATTTCTCTCGAGAGCTCATGATTGAGGCATGAATATAACATTGATTTAAGCCCCCCCCGAAGCTTGAGCGATGCTTTCTCCTTCGTGAGGCCAGAAATTATATATATAATTGCGATCACGATGAACAAGATGCATAGGGTAATACTTTTGATGAAATTCCAACTTCAATCTTTTATAGTTCCATGATCTCATATCATCACATAGCCTATACCATATCAATGCGTCTCCCTTCAAAGATAAAGGGAAGACCTTCTTCTTAGCAACATCATCGGGTATACCTCCAAGCTTAAATAATCCACAAACTTCATCCACATATATTAAGTGCTCATCATGATGCTTTGTTCCATCTCCTGTAAAAGGGTTAGCTAGCAGTTTTTCCATCATACTCGAAGGAAATTCAAAAGGAGTTTCATTTTCAATAGGTTCAGTAGGTTGAGGAGCAACTCTTTGCTCTAATGGACGGGGTGAAGATACCCCGAACAAGCCCCTCAGAGAATTACTTTCCATAGTAGCAAGTGACAGTAAATTTCAGCACACTATATAAATTTTTCCTTACCAAATTCCACCTACCAAAGGCGTTACACTCCTCAACAACGACGCCAGAAAAGAGTCTTGATGACGCACAAGTATAGGGGATCTATTATAGTCCTTTCGATAAGTAAGAGTGTCGAACCCAACGAGGAGCAGAAGGAAATGATAACCGGTTTTCAGCAAGGTATTCTCTGCAAGTACTGAAATAAGTGGTAACAGATAGTTTTGTGATAAGGTAAATTGTAACAAGCAACAAGTAACAAAAGTAAATAAAGTGCATCAAGGTGGCCCAATCCTTTTTGTAGCAAAGGACAAGCCGGAACAAACTCTTATATAAGGAAAAGCGCTCCCGAGGACACATGGGAATATCGTCAAGCTAGTTTTCATCACGTTCATATGATTCACGTTCGATACTTTGATAATTTGATATGTGGGTGGACCGGTGCTTGGGTGCTGTTCTTACTTGAACAAGCATCCCACTTATGATTAACCTCTATTGCAAGCATCCGCAACTACAACAAAAGTATTAAGGTAAACCTAACCATAGCATGAAACATGTGGATCCAAATCAGCCCCTTACAAAGCAACGCATAAACTAGGGTTTAAGCTTCTGTCACTCTAGCAACCCATCATCTACTTATTACTTCCCAATGCCTTCCTCTAGGCCCAAATAATGGTGAAGTGTTATGTAGTCGACATTCACATAACACCACTAGAGGCTAGACAACATACATCTTATCAAAATATCGAACGAATACCAAATTCACATGACTACTAATAGCAAGACTTCTCCCTTGTCCTCAGGAACAAGCGTAATTACTCACAAAGCATATTCATGTTCATAATCAGAGGGGTAATAATATGCATATAGGATCTGAACATATGATCTTCCACCAAATAAACCAACTAGCATCAACTATAAGGAGTAATCAACACTACTAGCAACCTACTAGCACCAATCCTGGACTTTGAGACAAGAATTGGATACAAGAGATGAACTAGGGTTTGGAGATGAGATGGTGCTGGTGAAGATGTTGATGGAGATTGCCCTCTCCTGATGAGAGGAGCGTTGGTGATGACGATGGTGATGATTTCCCCCTCATGGAGGGAAGTATCCCTAGCATAACAGCTCTGCCAGAGCTCTAGATTGGTTCCGCCAAGGTTCCGCCTCATGGCGGCGGAGTCTCATCCCGAAAAGTTCCTTCCTATTTTTTTCTCATCGAAAGACTTCATATAGGAGAAGATGGACGTCGGAGAGCCACCAAGGGGCCCATGAGGTAGGGGGCGCGCCCCTACCCTCGTGAGCAGGGTGTGGGCCCCTGGCCTTCATCATTGGCGAGGATTTTTCTTTATTTATTTTAAGATGTTCCGTGGAGTTTTAGGACTTTTGGAGTTGCGCAGAATAGGTCTCTAATATTTGCTCCTTTTCCAACCCAGAATTCCAGCTGTCGGCATTCTCCCTCTTCATGTAAACCTTGTAAAATAAGAGAGAATAGCCATAAGTATTGTGACATACAGTGAAATAACAGCCCATAATGCAATAAATATCAATATAAAAGCATGATGCAAAATGGACGTATCAGGGTCATGCCCGGCCTCGGAAGATCAACACGTCGCAGCCCCACCTAGGCACAACAGATAGGTCAGCATGCCGGTCTAAATCCTATGGTGCAGGGGTCTGGGTCCATCGCCCATTGCAGACCTGCACGTTGCGTGGGCGGCCGGAAACAAACCAAGCCTCCCTAATACATGAGCAGGCGTTCCAGTCCAATCCGGCGCGCGCCGCTTGGTCGCTGACGTCACGAAGGCTTCGGCTGATACCACGACGTCGAGTGCCCATAACTATTCCCGCGTAGTTGGTTAGTGCATATAGGCCAGTGGCCAGACTCAGATCAAATACACAGATCTCGTTAAGCGTGTTATTTTGAAATAACCGCGGACGCCGACCAGGGCCAGGCCCACCTCTCTCCTAGGCGGTCTCAACCTGCCCTGTCGCTCCGCCATAAATATCCACTCAGAGGGCCGTCGGGACAAACGTCCTTTTGGACCCAATCCGTGAATCACTCGCGGGTACTCTATGAGCCAACCCGACTTTAGTCACCACATGTATCATATAATATGTATAAGTATATACCCGTGATCACCTCTCAAGTGATCACGGCCCGATAGTATAGCACGGCATGCGGACAAGGATGTAGGGCCACTGATGATAAACTAGCATCCTATACTAAGCATTTAGGATTGCAGGTAAGGTATCAATAACTAGATCAACAATGACAGGCTATGCATCAGGATAGGATTAATGGAAAGCAGTACACTACTCTAATGCAAGCAGTAGAGAGAAGAATAGGCGATATCTGGTGATCAAGGGGGGGGGCTTGCCTGGTTGCTCTGGCAAGTAGGGGTCGTCAACAACGTAGTCGGTCGGGGCACCAGCAGCGGCGTCAGTCTCGTAGTCTACCGGAGAGAAGAGGGGGAAGAAACAATGAAAACAATGCAAACAGATGCATATCGATGCATGACATGACAAGTAACGGTGCTAGGTGTGCCCTAACGCGGTATGAGGTGATACCGGTGAAGGGGGGAAACATCCGGGAAAATATCCCCGGTGTTTCGCGTTTTCGGACAGATGAATCGGAGGGGAAAGTTGCGTGTTTGCTATGCTAGGGATGCATGGAGGAAGAACGGGCTGCGTATTCGGATTCATCTCGTCGTCCTGAGCAACTTTCATGTACAAAGTTTTCCCATCCGAGCTACGGTTTATTTTATATTGATTTTAAAAGATTTAAAACAAATTTTGGATTTATTTAATTATTTTAATTCAACATTATCCGGAACAGTGTATGCCGACATCAGCATGACGTCAGCAGTCAACAGAGGTGTTGACTTAGTCAAACCGACATGTGGTCCCACTGTCATAGACTGTTGACTAATTAACCAAATTAATTAGTTTATTTAATAGATTAGTTAGGTTAATTAGTGATTAGATTAATCTAATTATGGTTAATTAAGTTAATTAATTCTTTATTTTAATTAATATTTTATTTATTTTTATTATTTTTAGTTCTTTTTTAAAACGTTCTGGGGTGGGCCCCGACTGGCATTGGGCCAGCGGCCCTAACGGGCACGGGTGCTAGCAGGCGTCGGGTCACGGGAGTCGCCCGAGCGACGCAGGAGACCAGCGAGGAGGCTGGAGTGGTGCCGGGCAGGGGACGGCAAAGAGCGCGGCGCAGGCGGCGAGGGGAGCGGCGCGGCGCGTGGCCGGACGAGGAGGTGGAAGGCGGAGGCCATGGTAGAGCTGGGCGGCCGGGCATGACGTGACGCAGCGAAGGAGAGGCCAGGGCAGCAGGGGGCTTTGGCGGCGGCCGTGGCCGGTGACGGCGAGCGCGAGGCACTGCCAGGAGGCGGGGAGGGCGTCCGGCGCGGGCCAGGCAGCGAGCGCACGCCGGCAAGCGCAGGGAGGCGGGGGTCGCAGCCAGGGCGCTGCATGGGGAAGGAGGTCGCGGCATCAGGCGCGGGGAGCACGAGCGCGCGCGCACGGCAGAGCGATGCGGTGAGCGCATGTGGGGCGCGGCGGTGGCGAAGCAGCATGAGGCTGGTAGCCATCAGGGACGACAGCAGGCCACGGCGCGAACGACGGGCGCGCTCGGATCCGGCGAGGGAAGCAGAGGGGGAGAGGAGAGGGGCGATGCTCACTGGGCCCTGCAGGTGTGTGACAGTGAGCTTGAGGTGGCCACGGTGACGACGAAGACAAGGAATCAGCGGCCGGCGAGGGGCGGTCGAGGACGGGGGGAGGTCGAGGCTGAGGTGAGGAGGACGATGGCGACGGCGGGTAGGTCCGGCGAGGTCATCCTCCAGGGGGCGTGGCGATGCAACGTCGACGAGGTGGCCGCGATGGTGCGGCGACGGGGTCGGGTCGCCCGATCCCGATCCAGTCGGGGGGAGAGTGGGAGGAGTGAGTGGGGGTCGTGGGGTTAGGGTTTGCAGCGGCGGTGGCGGGGGGGTGAGGGGATAAGGGGGCGTGGATGGGCCGGTTGGGCCGGCCAGCAGCTGGGTCAGAGCCTAGTGGGGGGGGGGGTTCTTTTATTCTGTTTTGTCTTTTTAGTTTAGTTAGGTTCTGCTTTTCTTTTTATTTAATTGTTTTGTTGTTTCCATCCACTATAAAATATCTAGGCATTTTATAAAAATGTGTTTATTACACCATATTTACATATGCAAAACATGGCACCGCCCGAACATTTTTGTTTTAACTTTTGAAAAGTTTGATGTTTGACATTATTTAAAATTTTGAATTTGAAAAGTTTTTGATCCAACGCGAGATTAGCAACAGTAACCGGGGTGACGTGGCACCGTTAACGTGGGACTAGTGTAGCATGATTATCCGGGCGTTACAAATCTCCTACACTACAATAAATCTCGTCCCGAGATTTAAGGAGGTAGAGGGAAACAGTGCGGGGTATTCATCACGTAGGTGGTCCTCGCGTTCCCAAGTGGCTTCTTCTTCAGAGTGATGCGACCACTGGACTTTGAGGAATTTGACAGCCTTCTGACGTGTGCGGCGTTCAGCTTGGTCAAGAATGCGGACCGGATGCTCTTTATAGAAGAGGTCCTGTTGCAATTCGAGCACTTCATGATCCACTCCTCGGATTGGGTCCTTGAAGCAACGACGGAGCTGTGACACGTGGAACACATTGTGAACCTGAGAAAGGGTTGACGGAAGCTCCAATTGATATGCCACTTTTCCACGCCTTTCAAGAATAGTGAAGGGACCGATATAGCGAGGAGCTAGCTTGCCCTTGATCCCGAAGAGGTGAGCACCCTTCATTGGTGTAACTCGAAGATAAGCCTTTTCGCCAGGTTGATAGACCATGTCTTTGTGATGACGGTCATACTGACTTTTCTGACGTGACTGAGCAGTCTTGAGATTCTCACAAATAATGTGGACTTGTTCTTCGGCATGTTGGATAATATCCGGACTGAAGAGTGGACGTTCCCTAGTTTCTGACCAGTTCAGAGGGGTTCGATACTTTTGTCCATATAACACTTCGAAGGGGGCCATCTTCAGACTAGCTTGATAGTTATTATTATAAGAGAACTCGGCATATGGAAGAGATTCCTCCCATTTCTTGCCGAAGGAAATTACACAAGCTCGAAGCATGTCCTCGATAACTTGGTTGACACGTTCAACTTGTCCTTGCGACTGAGGATGAAACACAGTACTGAACGACAGATGAGTTCCCATAGCTTCTTGGAAACTAGCCCAAAATCTTGAAGTGAACAAGCTGCCACGGTCTGAACTGATAACAAGTGGAATACCGTGAAGTGAAACAATCCTGGACATGTAGAGAGTTGCAAGCTGACTAGCAGTGATTGTTTCTTTGACCGCCAAAATGTGCAACTTTAGAAAGCCGGTGAATGACGACAAGAATAACATCATTACCTTTCTGCGATTTGGGAAATCCAGTGACGAAGTCCATTTCAACATAGTCCCATTTCCATTCAGGAATAGAGATAGGTTGTAGAGTTCCAGCAGGCCTTTGATGCTATGCCTTGATACGACGGCAAACGTCACACTCAGCAACATAACAAGCAATGTCTTGCTTCATATTAGACCACCAGAATCTCTGATGGATGTCTTGGTACATCTTAGTACTACCAGGATGGATAGATAGAGGCGTATCATGAGCTTCTTTCATAACCTCTTGTGTCATATCATGGTTTTTCTCTGAACATGGCACCACTAGGCGGCCCTTCAAGTACAAGGTGCCATCATCAGCAATAGTGAAGAAGGACGGCTTGCCTTCTGTGAGGTAGCGATTAATCTTGTGGGCTTGAGAGTCATATCCCTGAATTCTCTTGATGGAGTCCAAGAGATCTGGTTCGACAACTAGGGTATTGAGGAAACCCTGGGAAACAACATGGAGGTTCATCTTACGAAACTCCTTAGGAGGGGGAGCGAGTGCACCAGGGGGAACAATATGGAGGTTCAGCTTTCTGAATTCTTCAACAAGCGAGGGCTGAACTTTGTGAACCTGGAGGTGGTTGCAGTAAGACTTGTGGCTCAAGGCATCAACCATTACGTTAGCCTTGCCTGGGGTATAGGATATACCCATGTCAAAGTCTGCAACAGTCTCCATCCATCTCTGTTGACGGAGGTTCAGGTCTGGCTGAGTAAACAGATACTTTAGACTTTGGTGGTCGGTGAAGATCTCGCAACGCTTACCGAGAAGGTAATGTCGCCACTGCTTTAGTGCATGAATGACAGCGGCAAGCTCGAGGCCGTGAACTGGGTAGTTCTCTTTGGGATATCCTCTTCACAAACACAGATCTGGTGGTAACCCAACCTCAAATCGAGTTTGGAGAACACTGATGAACCAGCCAGTTGATCATAAAGATCATTGATCTGAGGGAGGGGATATTTGTTCTGAGGCTTGGTTAATAGGTCGGTAGTCTTGGACTAATCGATTCGTCCCATCCTTCTTCTTAACAAAGAGAGAAGGTGCTCCCCAAGGAGAGCAACTAGGGCGAATGAAACCTTTGCAAAGAGATTTGCCGATTTCCCCCTTAAGCTCAATGAGTTCATGCAGCGGCATCTTGTAGGGTCATTTGGCTATAGGACTGGTGCCTGGTTTCAAGTCGATGATGAATTCGACAGCTCTAGCAGGGGGAATCCCTGGAAGTTCTTTCGGGAAGATGTCTTGGAATTCGCGAATGATGGGAATGTTTTCAATGCTCTCGAGTGGTGCAGCGTTCAACGCATTCAAGGCATAAAGCCGTGCCTCGGCGTTCTGAACTAGATGAGCTTGGCAAGTAATTATTTCATCAAAAGGGTGTAGCAGATGGACGGTCTTAGTGGCACAAACTATAGAACTAGTATGCGCTTTCAACCAAACCTTTCCCAGAATGAGTTCAATGCTACAGGACTTTAGTACGATGGGAGAGACAACGAATTCTAGTCCTTCGATTTCAACGGGGACGTCGTTGCAAATCATGGATGTCTGACATTGGCCCACGGGAGTGTGCACTAGTAGCGAAGTGTTCATGTCCTCACATTTAATGTCGTGCAAGCATGCAAAATCTTCTAACAGGAATGAATGCGATGCACCTGTATCAAATAAAACGGATGCTGGTACTAAATTTACGAGGAGTGTACCCATCATAGTAGCAGGATGGTCTTGAGCTTCATTGAGATCAACGTGGTTGGCATGAACACAACCATAAGACTTGGCATTGTTGTGGTGGGGCTGGTTGCTTCCACGGCCAGCTGCAGGGAGGGGCAGTTGATTCTGGTTATGGTTGCATTCCCTAGCACGGTGTCCTGGTTGACGACACCTGAAGCACAGACCATTATTGGGAGCGGGAGCAGGAGCTTGGGGTGGTGGAGCTAGAAGCCTTGGATGCCTAGTTGGTGGGGGAGGCAGACGTGGTACAGCATAGGACTGTTGGGGAACGTAGTAATTTCATAAAAAAATCCTACGCACACACATGATCATGGTGATGTATAACAAAGAGAGGGGAGAGTGTGTCTACGTACCCTCGTAGACCGAATGCGGAAGCGTTAGCACAACGCGGTTGATGTAGTCGTACGTCTTCACGATATGACCGATCCAAGTACAGAACGCACGGCACCTCCGAGTTCTGCACACGTTCAATGAGATGATGTCCCACGAGCTCCGATCCAGCAAAGCTTCACAGGAGACTTTCATCAGCACGACGGTGTGGTGATGGTGATGATGATGCTACCGACGCAGGGCTTTGCCTAAGCACCGCTATGATATGATCGAGGTGGATTATGGTGGAGGGGGTTACCGCACACGGCTAAGAGATCAATGATCAATTGTTGTGTCTCCAAGGGGTGCCCCCTCCCCGTATATAAAGGAGTGGAGGAGGGGAGGGCCGGCCCTCTCTAGGCGCGCCCTAGGGGAGTAGGATTCCCCCTTTCCTAGTAGAACTAGGAGCCCTTCCAAGTTGTAGGAGTAGGAGAGAAGGAAAGGGAAAGAGAAGAGAAGGAAGGAGGGGGCGCCGCCCCTCCCCCTAGTCCAATTCGGACTAAGCATTGGGGGCCACGCAGCCTCTCCTCTCTCTTTCCCCTAAAGCCCAATAAGGCCCATATACTCCCCGGCGAATTCCCGTAACTCTCCGGTACCTTTCCGATGTCGGAATGTAGTCGTCCAATATATCGATCTTTACGTCTCGACCATTTCGAGACTCCTCGTGATGTCCCTGATCTCATATGGGACTCTGAACTACCTTCGATACACCAAAACACATAAACTCATAATACAAATCGTCACCGAACATTAAGCGTGCGGACCCTACGGGTTCGAGAACTATGTAGACATGACCGAGACACGTCTCTGGTCAATAACCAATAGCGGAACCTGGATGCTCATATTGGCTCCTACATATTCTACGAAGATCTTTATCGGTCAAACCGCATAACAACATACGTTGTTCCCTTTGTCATCGGTATGTTACTTGCCCGAGATTCGATCGTCGGTTTCTCAATACCTAGTTCAGTCTCGTTACCGGCAAGTCTCTTTACTCGTTCAGTAATACATCATCCCGCAACTAACTCATTAGTTACAATGATTGCAAGGCTTATAGTGATGTGCATTACCGAGTGGGGCCAGGGATACCTCTCCGACAATCGAGTGACAAATCCTAATCTCGAAATACGCCAACTCAACAAGTACCTTCGAAGACACCTGTAGAGCACCTTTAGAATCACCCAGTTACGTTGTGATGTTTGGTAGCACACAAAGTGTTCCTCCGGTAAACGGGAGTTGCATAATCTCATAGCCATAGGAACATGTATAAGTCATGAAGAAAGCAGTAGCAACAAACTAAACGATCATTGTGCTAAGCTAAAGGAATGGTTCAAATCAATCACATCATTCTCCTAATGATGTGATCCCATTAATCAAATGACAACTCATGTCTATGGCTAGGAAACATAACCATCTTTGATCAATGAGCTAGTCAAGTAGAGGCATACTAGTGACACTCTGTTTGTCTATGTATTCACACATGTATCATGTTTCCGGTTAATACAATTCTAGCATGAATAATAAAAATTTATCACGATATAAGGAAATAAATAGTAACTTTATTATTGCCTCTAGGTCATATTTCCTTTAGTCTCCCACTTTCACTAGAGTCAATAATCTAGTTCACATTATCATGTGATTTAACACCAATAGTTCACATCTTTATGTGATTAGTTCACATCTCCATGTGACTAACATCCAATGGGTTTACTAGAGTCAATAATCTAGTTCACATCTCTATGTGATTAACACCCAAAGAGTGATCATGTTTTGCTTGTGAGAGAAATTTAGTCAACGAGTCTGCCACATTCAAAGCCGTATGTATTTTGCAATTTCTATATCCACAATGCTCTGCACGGAGCTACTCTAGCTAATTGCTCCCACTTTCAATAGGTATCCAGATCGAGACTTAGAGTCATGTAGATCGATGTAAAAAGCTTGCATCGACGTAACTCTTTATGACGAACTCTTTTTATCACCTCCATAACCGAGAAATATTTCCTTAGTCCTCTAAGGATAATTTTGACTGCTGTCCAATGATCTACTCCTAGTTCACTATTGTACTCCCTTGCCAGAATCATGCTAAGGTATACAATAGGACTGATAAACAGCATAGCATTCTTTATAGAACCTATGACTGAGGCATATGGAATGACTTTTCATTCTCTTTCTATTTTCTGCCGTGGTTGGGTTTTGAGTCTTTACTCAAATTCACACCTTGAAACACAGGCAAGAACCCTTTCTTTGCCTAATCCATTTTGAACTTCTTCAAAACTTTGTCAAGGTATGTGCTTTGTGAAAGTCCAATTAAGCGTCTTGATCTATCTCTAAAGATCTTGATGCCCAATATGTAAGCAGCTTCACCGAGGTCTTTCATTGAAAAACTCTTATTCAAGTATCCTATTATGCTATCCAGAAATTCTATATCATTTCCAATCAATAATATGTCATCCACATATAATATTAGAAATGCTATAGAGCTCCCACTCACTTTCTTGTAAATACAGGCTTCTCCAAAAGTCTGTATAAAACCATATGCTTTGATCACTTTATCAAAGAATATATTCCAACTCCGAGATGCTTGCACCAGTCCATAGATGGATCGCTGGAGCTTGCTCACTTTGTCAGCACCTTTAGGATCGACAAAACCTTCTAGTTGCATCATATATAACTCTTCTTTTAAAAAATCCATGAAGGAATATAGTTTTGACATCCATTTGCCAGATTTCATAAAATGCGGCAACTGCTAACATCATCCGGACAGACTTTTAAGCATCGATACGAGTGAGAAAATCTCATCGTAGTGAACACCTTGAACTTGTCGACAAAATTTTGCGACAATTCGAGCTTTGTAGATAGTAACACTACTATCAACGTCCGTCTTCCTCTTGAAGATCCATTTATTCTTAATGACTCACTGATCATCGGGCAAAGTCCATACTTTGTTCTCATACATGGATCCCAGCTCAGATTTGATGGCCTCAAGCCATTTCGCGGAATCTGGGATCATCATCGCTTCCTCATAGTTTGTAGGTTCGTCGTGGTCAAGTAACATGACATCCAGAACAGGATTTCCGTACCACTCTGGTGCGGATCTCACTCTGGTTGACCTACGAGGTTCGGTAGTAACTTGAGTTGAAGTTACATGATCATCATCATTAGCTTCCTCACTAATTGGTGTAGGAGTCACATGAATAGATTTCTGTGATGAACTACTTTCCAATAAGGGAGCAGGTATAGTTACCTCATCAAGTTCTACTTTCCTCCCACTCACTTATTTCGAGAGAAACTCCTTCTCTAGAAAGGATCCATTCTTAGCAACAAATGTATTGCCTTCGGGTCTATGATAGAAGGTGTACCCAACTATCTCTTTTGGGTATCCTATGAAGACACATTTCTCCGATCTGGGTTTGAGCTTATCAGGGTGAAACTTTTTCACATAAGCATCGCAACCCCAAACTTTAAGAAATGACAACTTTGGTTTCTTGCCAAACCATAGTTCATATGGCATCGTCTCAACAGATTTAGATATTGCCCTATTTAACGTGAATGTAGCTGTATCTAATGCATAACCCCAATATTATAGTGATAAATCGGTAAGAGACATCATAGATTGCACCATATCTAATAAAGTACGGTTATGACGTTCGGACACACCATTACGCTGTGGTGTTCCAGGTGGCGTGAGTTGCGAAACTATTCCGCATTGTTTCAATTGAATACCAAACTCGTAACTCAAATATTCTCCTCCACGATCAGATCGTAGAAACTTTATTTTCTTGTTATGATGATTTTCCACTTCACTCTGATATTCTTTGAACTTTTTAAACGTTTTAGACTTATTTTTCATTGAGTAGATATACCCATATTTTCTCAAATCATCTGTGAAGGTGAGAAAAATAATGATACCCGTCGCGAGCCTCAAAACTCATCGGATTGCATACATCAGTATGTATTATTTCCAACAAGTCTGTTGCTCGCTCCATTGTTCTGGAGAACAGAGTCTTAGTCATCTTGCCTATGAGGCATGGTTCGCAACCATCAACTGATTCATAATCAAGTGATTCCAAAATCCCATCAGCATGGATTTTCTTCATGCGATTTACACCAATATGACCTAAACGGTGGTGCCACAAATAAGTTGCACTATCATTATTAACTTGGCATCTTTTGTCTTCAATATTATAAATATGTGTATCACTACGATCGAGATTCAATAAACCATTCACCTTGGGTGTGTGATCACAGAAGGTTTTATTCATGTAAACAGAATACCAATTATTCTTTGACTTAAATGAATAACCGTATTGCAATAAACATGATCCAATCATATTATGCTCAATGCAAACACCAAATAACATTTATTTTAGGTTTAACACTAATCCCGAAAGTATAGGGAGTGTGCGATGATGATCATATCAATCTTGGAACCACTTCCAACACACATCGTCACTTCACCCTTAACCAGTCTCTGTTCATTCTACAACTCCCGTTTCGAGTTACTAATCTCAGCAACTGAACTAGTATCAAATACTGAGGGGTTGCTATAAACACTAGTAAAGTACACATCAATAACATGTATATCAAATATACCTTTGTTCACTTTGCCATCCTTCTTATCCGCCAAATACTTGGGGCAGTTCTGCTTCCAGTGACCAGTCCCTTTGTAGTATAAGCACTTAGTCTCAGGTTTAGGTCTAGACTTGGGCTTCTTCACTTGAGCAGCAACTTTCTTGCCGTTCTTCTTGAAGTTCCCCTTCTTCCCTTTGCCCTGTTCTTCAAACTATTGGTCTTGTCAACCATCAACACTTGATGCTTTTCTTGATTTCTACCTTTGTCGATTTCAGCATCACGAAGAGCTTGGGAATCGTTTCCGTTATCCCTTGCATATTATAGTTTATCATGAAGTTCCAGTAACTTGGTGATAGTGACTAGAGAACTCTGTCAATCACTATCTTATCTGGAAGATTAACTCCCACTTGATTCAAGTGATTGTAGTACTCAGACATTCTAAGCACTTGCTCACTAGCTGAGCTATTCTCCCCCATCTTGTAGGCAAAGTACTTGTCAGAGGTCTCATACCTCTCGACTCGGGCATGAGTCTGAAATACCAATTTCAACTCTTAGAACATCTTATATGTTTCGTGGCGTTAAAAACGTTTTTGACGTCCCGGTTCTAAGCCGTAAAGCATGGTGCACTAAACTATCAAGTAGTCATCATACCGAGCTTTGTCAAACGTTCATAACGTCTGTATCTGCTCCTGCAATAGGTCCGTCACCTAGCGGTGCATCAAGGACATAATACTTCTGTGCAGCAATGAGGATAACCCTCAGATCACGGAGCTAGTCCGCATCATTGCTACTAACATCTTTCAACTCATTTTTCTCTAGAAACATATCAAAAATAAACGGGGAGCTAAATCACAAGCTATTGATCTACAACATAGATATGCAAATACTATCAAGACTAAGTTCATGATAAATTAAAGTTCAATTAATCATATTACTTAAGAACTCCCACTTAGATAGACATCCCTCCAGTCATCTAAATGATCACGTGATCCAAATCAACTAAACCATGTCCGATCATCACGTGAGATGGAGTAGTTTTCAATGGTGAACATCATTATGTTGATCATATCTACTATATGATTCACGCTCGACCTTTCGGTCTCAGTGTTCCGAGGCCATATCTGCATATGCTAGGCCCGTCAAGTTTAACCCGAGTATTCTGCGTGTGCAAAACTAGCTTGCACCCATTGTAGATGAACGTAGAGCTTATCACACCTGATCATCACGTGGTGTCTCGGCACGACGAACTTTGGCAACGGTGCATACTCAGAGAGAACACTTTTATCTTGAAATTTAGTGAGAGATCATCTTATAATGCTACCGTCAATCAAAGCAAAATAAGATGCATAAAAGGTAAACATCACATGAAATCCAAATATGTGACATGATATGGCCATCATCATCTTGTGCTTTTGATCTCCATCTCCAAAGTACTGTCATGATCTCCATTGTTACCGGCATGATACCATGATCTCCATCATATTGATCTTTTATCAACGTGTCGTCACATGGTCGTCTCACCAGCTATTGCTTTTGCAACTATTGCTATCGCATAGCGATAAAGTAAAGCAATTACATGGCACTTGCATCTTATGCAATAAAGAGACAACCATAAGGCTTCTGCCAGTTGCAGATAACTTCAACAAAACATGATCATCTCATACAACAACTTATATCTCATCACATCTTGACCATATCACATCACAACATGCCCTGCAAAAACAAGTTAGGCGTCCTCTATTTTGTTGTTGCAATTTTTACGTGGCTACTACGGGTTGAGCAAGAACCGTTCTTACCTACGCATCAAAAACCACAACGATAGTTCGTCAAGTTAGTGCCGTTTTAACCTTCTCAAGGACCGGGCGTAGCCACACTCGGTTCAACTAAAGTTGGAGAAACTGACACCCGCCAGCCACCTGTGTGTGAAGCACGTCGGTAGAACCAGTTTCGCGTAAGCGTACGCGTAATGTCGGTCCGGGCCGCTTCATCCAACAATACCGCCGAACATAAGTGTGACATGCTGGTAAGCAGTATGTCTTGCATCGCCCACAACTCACTTGTGTTCTACTCGTGCATATAACATCTACGCATAAAACCTGGCTCGGATGCCACTGTTGGGGAACATGGTAATTTCAAAAAAATTCCTACGCACACACAGGATCATGGTGATGTATAGCAATGAGAGGGAAGAGTGTGTCTACGTACCCTCGTAGACCGAATGCGGAAGCGTTAGCACAACACGGTTGATGTAGTCGTACGTCTTCACGATATGACCGATCCAAGTACCGAACGCACGGCACCTCCGAGTTCTGCACACATTCAACTCGATGACGTCCCGCGAGCTCCGATCCAGCAAAGCTTCACATGAGAGTTTCGTCAGCACGACGGTGTGGTGACGGTGATGATGATGCTACCGACGCAGTTCTTTGCCTAAGCACCGCTACGATATGATCGAGGTGGATTATGGTGGAGGGGGGCACCGCACACGGCTAAGAGATCAATGATCAATTGTTGTGTCTCCAAGGGGTGCCCCCCTCCCCGTATATAAAGGAGCGGAGGTGGGGGGGAGGGCCGGCCCTCTCTATGGCGCGCCATAGGGGAGTCCTACTCCCACCGGGAGTAGGATTCCCCCTTTCCTAGTAGAACTAGGAGCCCTTCCAAGTAGTAGGAGTAGGAGAGAAGGAAAGCGAAAGAGAAGAGAAGGAAGGAGGGGGAGCAGCCCCTCATCCAAATTACGCGCAGCCTTTCCTCTCTCTTTCCCCTAAAGCCCAATAAGGCCCATATACTCCCCGGCGAATTCCCGTAACTCTCCGTACTCCAAAAAATACCCGAATCACTCGGAACCTTTCCGATGTCCGAATATAGTCGTCCAATATATCGATCTTTACGTCTCGACCATTTCGAGACTCCTCGTCATGTCCCCGATCTCATCCGGGACTCCGAACTACCTTCGGTACATCGAAACACATAAACTCATAATACAAATCGTCACCGAACATTAAGCGTGCGGACCCTACAGGTTCGAGAACTATGTAGACATGATCGAGACACGTCTCCGGTCAATAACCAATAGCGGAACCTGGATGCTCATATTGGCTCCTACATATTCTACGAAGATCTTTATCGGTCAAACCTCATAACAACATACGTCGTTCCCTTTGTCATCGGTATGTTATTTGCCCGAGATTCGATCATCGGTATCTCAATACCTAGTTCAATCTCATTACTGGCAAGTCTCTTTACTCATTCCGTAATACACCATCCTGCAACTAACTCATTAGTTACAATGCTTGCAAGGCTTATAGTGATGTGCATTACCGAGTAGGCCCAGAGATACGTCTCCGACAATTGGAGTAACAAATCCTAATCTCGAAATACGCCAACTCAACAAGTACCTTCGAAGACACCTGTAGAGCACCTTTATAATCACCCAGTTACGTTGTGATGTTTGGTAGCACACAAAGTGTTCCTCCGATAAACGGGAGTTGCACAATCTCATAGTCATAGGAACATGTATAAGTCATGAAGAAAGCAATATCAACTAACTAAACGATCATTGTGCTAAGCTAATGGAATGGGTCAAGTCAATCACATCATTCTCCTAATGATGTGATCCCGTTAATCAAATGACAACTCATGTCTATGGCTAGGAAACATAACCATATTTGATCAACGAGCTAGTCAAGTAGAGGCATACTAGTGACACTCTGTTTGTCTATGTATTCACACATGTATCATGTTTCCGGTTAATACAATTCTAGCATGAATAATAAACATTTATCATGATATAAGGAAATAAATAATAACTTTATTATTGCCTCTAGGGCATATTTCCTTCAAGGACTGCCTTGGAGCAGGTGCAGTTGGCTGGTACATGCTGTTGGGAATCCATATCCTACGCTTCTGCGAGGACGGGCCCGAAGATGAGCCCGTGTCATGGTTGCGCCTGTGAGAGCTCTGGTATTCCTGCAGACCAGTTTCGACTTTGATGGCCTTGTTCACCAAGGTGGCGAAATCAGCAAAGTCATGCACTAGAAGTGCGAGCTTGATGTCAGCTTGAAGGCCATCACGGAACTTGTCTTGTCTGCGTACATCAGTTGCAATGTCTTCTTCATCATAGCGGGACAAGTCCAGAAACTCCCGCTGATAAGCTTCCACAGTTTTGTTGCCTTGGGTGAGGTTGCGGAACTCGCGCTTCTTACGGGCCATGACTCCCTGAGGAATCACTACAAGAAATATGTCAACTTATGACCTTCTGTCAATGACCCTCGAAGAATTGGTCATAAATTTATGACCATTTTAGACCAATTGGTCAAAAGCTGTTCAGGGGGCTCCAAACCCTAAACCATTGCGACCATTTTGGTCAGAAAGGTCGTAATTTCCATACACGAAATGGTCACAAAGCAAACAGTGCTAGTCCGCTGCCTTATTTCTAGTTGTTAATGACCAATATAGATGGTCATAGCCTTGTAGATTGTGGTGGGTTGTGATGACTAGGCGCCATCTCATCAGTTTTGCCTATGTGTCATGTCCATGTGGCAGTTTTTTCCCTAGGTTGTGAAGCAACCTATATTTCTATCATTCCCAAAATTCCCAAAAAAATCTCATAAATTCTTTGGGGCATATCTTCATCAAATATGTAAAAATCCTTCCTTGCCTAGTTCAAAACTAATTCAACAATATTCATTTTCCTATTCTGTTCACAACAACACTTTATGAAGGAAGTGCTATTTATATATTCTTGATTGCCCTCGGAATTTTTGGGCACTCTTTCCTATCCAAATAATTACCGCATGACAAAATTCAGCTCCATTTGCCTAGCAAATCTTCCTCGGAAAATTTCCAAAGTTTTTGTCCACCTAGAAGCATTGTGAAGGAAGTACCTTTTTTATATCTCTAATTGACATGAAATTTATACAGTTCCTTCATATGCCCAAATTATCACCCTCCTCCAAATTGCAGCTCATTCAAATCATCTATGTGATCCCAGGTTCAATTTATATTTTATGGCCAAATTGGCACATTGCAAAGCAAGTGTTATATAGACCCCTCCTATTACCCTCAAACTTTTCGGGCACTCTTCCATACCCAAATAATTGCCACATGATAATATTCAGCTCAATTTTCCTAGTAAATCTTTGTCGGGAAATTTCCAAAGTTTCTACCTCAAGAGAAGCTTTGTGAAGTAAGTACTAGCTAGGCTTACCCAAATGATCTGAAAATTTACCAGCGCATGACCATACCTATGTAACTTACCTACACCAATTTTTAGCTCATTTCATTCATCCAATCTCTCTCACTAGTTTTCCCAAGTTTTTGTCCATAGAAGAGCATTGTGAAGGAAGTACTACTTTGGCATGTCAAAATGATATCAATTTTCTAAAATGCTTTCGTATGCCCAAATAACCATCCTCCACAAAAATTCAGCTCAATCCATTCATTATTTTGAGCCCAGCTTCAACATTCATATTTTTGTCCAGTGTGGTACTTTGCAAAGCAAGTACCACCTAGGATCCTCCTTTTGAGCTGAAAATTTGTGAATACATTCTCCTTAGTAGATGATCATCCTCGGCCAAAACTCACTCCCATTGGCCATGTGCATTTCCTGTACCGCTAATCAAACACTTGGCTGCTTATTCATGTTTGAGCATCGATCGGTCTCCTCATGAGAATCTTATGTTGTAATTTTCTTTCTAGCACCTACCTGGGGAGTGCCCAACCCACTAGACATGCCTATGCCGCCCAGAACACATGGCAATGCCAGGGTCACGCGGTGACCACGCGGCGGGCATGCGAGCTTACGCGCTCTAGAGTTGGGGCCCTCGGCCACCGTCCAAACCTCGATGTCTCTCCATCAAACCATGTATTTCTGATTAAATAGATACTTATTTACCTAGAAATGATTTTTGGAAAAATTAAATAGCAAACTATGACGCAGCTGCAGTTCAAATTTGACCCGCTTCCAACTGAATCGATGGGAATTTGTCTTTTTCACCAGAGGTGGATCAAAAAATTTGACACCCAACCATTTTGTCAATTATGCATTAAATATGGCCTAGTATTTTAGAAAATTGATTTGGTCCAATTTTGCAACAAATATATGGTAGGTCCTTCACAAAAAAAACTCATTTCAGGCACTCGGAAAATGGAAAATGGTTTTTTCGTCCAAAGAAAATGAAAACTTCCTTAGGCAACATTGTTTCCCATTCCAATATGCACCCTTGTGCACAAAATGAGATCATTTGAACAAACTATGCCATGAATGTGGCCATAAGATTGATCGTTTGACTTGAAAGCCATGAATCTTCACACTTGATAGCTCATTTCTGAGAACACTTTTTTAAAATAATTGCCGTATTACAAGTTTGTTATTTTTCCTAGGAACTTGGCCACATATAATGACACAATGCGAAGGTTTTCCAATTTTTTGATTTTTTTTGAATTACTTATACCCGTTTCAAAATGCGGTCAAAACGGCGGGCTTGACCGCTCCTAGCTAGTGGTTGAATCTTGGAATTTTTTTGGTGTTTCTATGATTAAATAGATACTTATGTACCTAGAAATGATTTTTGGAAAAAATAAAGAGCAAACTATGAGGCAGCTACAGTTCAAATTTGACCCGTTTCCAACTAAATCGACGGCAATTTGTCTTTTTCACCAGAGGTAGATCAAAACTTTTTTCACCCAACCATTTTGTCAGTTGTGCATTATATATGGCCTAGTATTTTATAAAAATGATTTGGTCCAATTTTGCAACAATTATTTGGTAGTTCCTTCACAAAAAACCCTCCTTTTGGGCCCTCGGAAAATGAAAAATGAATTTTCCGTGCAAAGAAAATGAAAACCTCCTTAGGCAACATTGTTTGGAATTCCAATATGCACCCTCGTGCACAATATGAGATCATTTGAACAAACTATGCCATGAATGTGGCCATAAGATTGATCATTTGGCTTGAAAGCCATGAATATTCATGCATGATAGCTTATTTCTGAGAACACTTTTTTAAAATAATTACCGTATTATAAGTTTATTATTTTTCCTTAAAACTTGGTCACATATAATGACACAATGCAAAGGTTTTCCAATTTTTTGATTTTTTTGAATTTTTTATGCCCGTTTCAAAATGCGGTCAAAACGACGGACTTGACCGTTCCTAGCTAGTGGTTGAATCTTGGAATTTTTTTGGTATTTCTATGATTAAATAGATACTTATTTACCTAGAAATGATTTTTGGAAAAAATAAAGAGCAAACTATGAGGCAGCTACAGTTGAAATTTGACCCGTTTCCAACTGAATCGACGACAATTTGTCTTTTTCACCAGAGGTGGATCAAAACTTTTTTCACCCAACCATTTTGTCAATTGTGCATTATATATGTCCTAGTATTTTATAAAATTGATTTGGTCCAATTTTGCAACAATTATTTGGTAGGTCCTTCACAAAAAAACCTCATTTGTGGCACTCGGAAAATGGAAAATGAATTTTCCGTGCACAAAAAATGAAAACTTCCTTAGGCAACATTGTTTGCCATTCCAAGATGCACCCTTTTTGCACAATATGAGATCATTTGAACAAACTATGCCATGAATGTGGCCATAAGATTGATCATTTGTCTTGAAAGCCATGAATCTTCACGCATGATAGCTCGTTTTTTAGAACACTTTTTTAAAATAATTTCCGTATTACAAGATTATTATTTTTCCTGGAAACTTGGTCACATATAATGACACAATGCGAAGGTTTTCCAATTTTTTGATTTTTTTTGAATTTTTTATGCCCGTTTCAAAATGCGGTCAAAACGGCGGGCTTGACCGTTCCAAGCTAGTGGTTGAATCTTGGAAAACTTTTGATGTTTCTCTGATTAAATAGATACATATGTACCTAGAAATGATTTTTGGAAAAAATAAAGAGCAAACTATGAGGCAGGTACAGTTCAAATTTGACCCACTTCCATCTGAATCGGCGGAAA
This sequence comes from Triticum urartu, assembly GCF_003073215.2. NCBI lineage: Eukaryota > Viridiplantae > Streptophyta > Magnoliopsida > Poales > Poaceae > Triticum > Triticum urartu. The sequence continues at coordinate 471,865,078 of NC_053026.1, forward strand.
TTTGTCTTTTTCACCAGAGGTGGATCAAAACTTTTTTCACCCAACCATTTGGTCAATTGTCCATTACATATGTCCTAGTATTTTATAAAATTGATTTGGTCCAATTTTACAACAATTATTTGGTAGGTCCTTCACAAAAAAACCTCCTTTCGGGCACTCAAAAAATGGAAAATGAATTTTCCATGCAAAGAAAATGAAAACTCATTTCTCATAACACTTTTTAAAGATATTTGTCTTATTCCAATTCCAAGTTTGTTAGTTTTCCTAAAAAGTAGGTCAGATTTGCTGACACAATGAGAATGTTTTTTTTTGAATTTTTCATATCATAAAACTATTTATATGATTCAACACCTTATTTTGACCAATTTAGATGGTCATAACGTTTACTGGGTTCTGATTGGTCCATAGGCATGTCACGCGGATCGCGCCTCCAATGCCGTCGGATGGCCCCGGATCCGACGGCAGCCCTCGTCCCCCTCACACTCTCATCCCTCTCACCCCCCTCGTCCAAACTCCAAACCCTAGCGCCCCCGCACGCCGCCCCCCGTCGCACCCTTACTCCCTCGTCCCCATCTCCACCGCCGCCACCGCGCCCCTCCCGATCCAACCCGCGCGGCAACCTACCTCGCCGCCCCCACCCGCCGCCCCTACCTCGCCGCCCCCACCCGCTCCGCTCCGGGATCCATCCTCCCAGTCATCTTCCTCCTTCTCCTCCCTGTCTCTCGATCCAACCCAAGCACTGCCGCCGACCCTTCCCAACCCCGGCCTCGTCCAGCGCCGGCGACCCCTTCTCTCCCTTCCTCCCTCCACCTCCAGCAGCGGATCCACTAGAGCAGCATCTCAGGCCGCCGTCAGATCCACCCTCCTCGCGCTGGACGGAAACCCTAGCCGCCCGTCCATGGCGACCCACCGCAGCACCCAAAGGCCTCGACGACGGCGGTATGGTAGGAACCCCCCTCCCCCTCCCCCTCCCCCACTTCTTCTTCTCCTTCAAACTCCCTCTGTCTCACCCCCGTCTCTGTCTTTGCCTCTTCAGGTAGGAGCAACGGCGACCAGCGACGGCCATGGCGACCCACCGCAGCCTCCAAGACCTCGACAACGGTCGGTGCTACGGTATGAATCCCTCCTCCCCCTTCTCTTCTACTTCTCCTTTTTCTCAACGTCTCCCCCTAACCCCAATCTCGTTTCGTCCCTTCCCTTCTTCTCTGTAGGTGAGGTACAGCAACCAGCGACGGGACGACGCCTAAATCCACCGGGACAGGAGAGCAGCCATGGAATGGAAGGTCCGTTCCACCCGTTCTTCCCCGCTTGATTGACTCTATCTAAGAGTTCTTCGGTTTCAAGTGGATTTTCTTCTGGGCTCCATAAGTCAAAATGGAGACCGCCACCACATGGTATGTGCTGCCGTTTTGCTTTCATGCGTGTGTGGCCATGGCCTTCTTTAGAATACGGGTGCCACTGATCTACTAGAACTGAATTGCTCCCCTGTTTTGCTGTGGTCATATGCTCTGTGGTCACTGATGCGTGCTGCATACCTGTAGATTAGGACCAAAATTTGAGCAGTTTCAGTCGTGCAGATTATAAGTGAATCATGCCCTGCTTTGTTGTAGTTGTATGATCTTACTGCTGAATTGATTGCTGTATTGTTCAAACTGAAGTCTTCTGGTTGGCTTTCTACAATGTAGTATATCACTGTACTTCAGACTTATTGTAGTATTTAGGCCTGGGCGCTTTGGAATTTAGCTGTAGTATTTTACAGAGATAGGATTTGCCCTTTCCTTCATGTGGTAATTTTGTAAGTATGAAGAAACTGGTTAGTTTTGTCATGATACCCTTCCACTTTATTTTCTTTTTGCTTTTTAATGTTTTCCCTGTTTGCTTTTTAACATTGGATACCATGTTGGTCTGCTAGTCTAAAACAAACAGAAATTGAGTTGCATGTCCAACACAACCACAGAAAGAAACACTAGCAGCACTACTGCCTATGCTTGATTTCTGCAGTAAACATGTTATCTGAAATTCTGTAATGATGTTAACTGATGTGAGTTTGTGCACTTGATGTTTTATACTTGGAAGACAAATGAACTTGTTTTGGTTATATCTCTCCCTGTTAATTATGGGTGATTTCCTTCTTGCAAATTATATATGTTCTGTTTTGAGCTATCTCTCTTCCTGGTAATAAAAGTATGTGCATTGGTTGATATTTAGTATTTGTATGTCTAGTTCACGATGATGGTCACTTGCGGCAGAGGCACCAAGATTTTGGTGTCTAGATATTCGTCGCCGATAACTAAGCATGCAATGCTTGTATATACCCAGTTTTTACTGCCTAGTAGTGAGCACACCTAGCCCCAGTCACCTACTTCAATCAAAGAAACTAAGAATGTTCATAATAATTTGAAAAGTATCTCATGCTTGATGCTCATACACTTACAGTCTCTTTTATTCTACCAGGACCTTTGTTTGTTTCTGTGAGCTTGCCTCTGTGGCTAGCACATATCATATGTGATCCATGTTGTCTCTTTTTCGCCCACTGAAGCTTGGAGCAAAGTGGCATATTACTTTTGTGATAACTGAGAGAACTGCGAGGCTTTCTTTTCTACTTTGGCATATAATATTAGAATTAATACTGTTTTTATTTGAAATTTGTTATTAGACTATTAGTGCGAAACTTCCAAGTTATAACTATCCCTGCATTTCTTACTCCAATTGTGAAAGGACTATATATAGTCTGTGTGCTTCTGTGAATATATTTGAGTACATTTTTATCATGCTGCTGTAATATGTAATGTAGTTTTCGAAGCATGTCTGCTGTTGTAATTCAGTATTTATATGTAGCAACAGATTATCCAGTACTGTTGCCTACATGCTTCTGGCCATTGATACTTTTCATTTTTCTCAGTTCTACTTGCTTCGGATTGCTTCCTCCCTGACACCCTGATCCAGATGACGGCAACAGCGATGGCATCCACACTCAAGCATGCCTAACTCTCCATCTATAACTGGTCCGTCTTCTTTGGACGGTTAGTTGCTTCCTCCCCACTTTGAAATCTCAATCTCCTTTCTTGTTGATGGGCTTGTTGAATGATTCGTATATGTGTGGATGTAGGGTGCAGGCGCTCTACTACACGCTGCTGGATAGTTCACCTGGACGTGTATGTCGCCAGTCGAGAGGCGTCTCCAGCTTGCGCAGACCGCCGTCTGGCTCTATCATTGATCAATTATCTGTTACTTGCCGACGTGCTTTCTAGGCCGCTAGTTTTGTATTTTGCCTATAACTGCATGATTCATTCTCGCTGAAATGACATGATTTAGCTTTTAGTTCTTCTGGCCAAACATGTGTTTTAGCCTTTTGCCTTTGCTTATCAACAGTTGTTTTGCTTGTTTTTGAGCTACTGCCACTTTGAGCTGATGTAGGCCTGTAGTTATTTATTGCAACTGAGCTTCTATATTGCATTGTTGGACCATTGATTGCCACCTCTTAGATTTACTGTCATATGGAGTGGATAAATTTGCACCCAGCTTACTAGTAATCTGAGCACTTGTTAGTTTAGTCAGGTAGGATTAGAGTGAAATGATAATGTAGGAAGTACGTATCATAAATATATGAAAGGCTACAATCCTTGAGAGAACCTGGTTCTACTTTTGCAAATGCTCAGTTTACTCATGATATGGTTTCTGTAGCTATGTGATGCAACATACATATATACTGCTGCCTTGGAACAGTAATAAAATATGAATATGTGCTATTTGCTAGCAGTCCTTCCCTTTCCAAGATACATGAAAGTGCAGAGACTATCAATCCGAAAATATGAATATGTACATTTTGTTCTCATTTCTCAGTTTTGGCGCCTCTTGTTGATGCAGGTGCACGTGACTGTTGTTGAGGACATGGTGTTCTTTTTGGCACGCCCAAGTATTGGGTGATGCTTGCCTGCATGGTTACTGCAGCTCCAGTTCATCCCTCATGTCAAGTTTCGCCAGCGCGAGGCAAGCGACCGAGGTGGCTGTTGCTGTGACCGAAGATCAGAAGAAGCTTGGAGATGTCCACAATAGTTTTGGTGCCTCTGTATTTGTTTCTGATTGTATGTACACTTGATGGATCATGCAGATGTGCTGTTCTGAGTTTCATAGAGTGATTTTTGGATTTGATCATTTAATTGTGAGAATTATTTATTGTTTGCTGTTGAAATGTGTAAAATTGAAATCTGTGAATGAAAAAGGCTGAATGTTCGTCTATTGGATCGAATAATATTTGGGCTCTAAAAAGGCTATGGCCCAAACAATAGTGGACTGGAATATTGTGCATTTATGAAAAACAAAAACAAAAGGCTGAATGAAACGGAATGCAAAATGGCCTAAGCCCAGAAAATAAAAAGGCCGAATTGTAGGGCTTGGCCCATGAACCTGATCAAAATTTGATGGAAAAAAACACAAATAGGCTAAATTAATGGGCTCGGCCCATGTAAAACACCTAATCGGACCGGGCTGAATCTTGTGCCACGTCAGCTTGCCACGCTGGATGCCTACATGGCCTGGGGAGGTTGCTAGTGACCAAAACACCACAGTGGACTTATTTTGGTCATAAACGTTTGCGACCATTCCAGAAGAAAGGTCGCTATAGTCAGTTTACGATGCCCAGCTTTTGACCTTATGTTTTTGGTCACAAAAAGGTCATAAATGGAAATTTGTGACCTTTCAGTGACCAATAGTGGTGGTCATAAGTTGACATATTTCTTGTAGTGAATAAAGCGGGCACGGAAAGCAGCTTGGAAGTCTGGCCAGGTGATGATTGTTCCAACCGGCAGAGTACGCCTGTGGCTGTCCCACCATTGAGCAGCGGGTCCTTTTAGGAAGAAGGAAGCACACGTGACATAGTTGGCAGGGGCTACATCAGCAGACTCCATCTCATAGGTGATGTCACGGAGCCAGTCATCAGCATCAAGAGGCTGAGTTGAGCTGCGATACACAGTTGGGTTGAGGCGCATGAAATCCTGCAAAGTCACTTGGGCTGGCTGCTGGTTCATATTGGGGCGAGAAACCGAGCCATCATATCTTCCATGAACTGGCGGTTCAGCTCAAACTGTTGGATCATACCAGCCATGTACTCAGGCGGTGGTGGGGCATGGCCACCACGACCACGACCACCTGGTCTAACCATCCTGCTAATATATAACAGGGGTAGTTCATCATTGAGAAATTGCAAGGGCAAGAATCATTCATGATGAAACATGCATAATAAAGGAACACGATAGATACTACATAGTAGTTGGCATATCTTACAAAAGGGATCATTCATAGAGTTCGGTACACAGAGTTCAGTACACAGACTAAAGACAACATAGGCGGCATGCAGGCTCGCGGTGAATGCATCTAACACTAACAAGCAAGCCTACATCAGTCCCAGGTGGAACTGTGGAGGTAGGTGTAGCCTGACAGCTGGTAGTGACGCCGCGGGAAGTCCTTCATGTCAGTAGCCTGGGGTCCGCGGATACTCTGGTGCAGAACCCGATGCGCAGGTGGCAGAAGAGAACCAAGTGCGGGAGAGTAGCCTCCCACATCTGGCCAGCCGACACCCTGGGGCATCACGGTCCTGGCAGGATAGATCACAGAATGCGACAGATCACCAGACCGGACAAGGGGGTGCAACAGTGTCAGAGAATGGTACAGGTGCTGACGAGTGGTGTACAACTCGTGGCGGAGAGCTCGGTTAGCTCTATCCAGCCCATCAGCATGCAGAACTAGGTTCTGATGGTAGAAGGGCTCTCAGGTGACAGTGGAGTAGGCAGCAGTGTAGTACCCCTCCGCACCAACATCGGATGCGATAGCAATGTGCCTGAAAGGGGAGGTATCCAACTCCCGATACTCTCCACGAAGATGTGTCAGAGCAGCATAAGCAGCATCGTGGACTGCCATGTCGATAGTCACTCCAACACCATGAGCAGTGTGCAGCACAGTGGTGGAGTCGTACTCCCGATAGTAGAGGTAGACGATGGCACGATAGTGCTCCTGGTTAAAGTCCTGGTACTCCTCGTAGACGGTGTACTCAGGGTGCCAGCGATAACCCAGATAGTTCATCATCTCAACCAACACAACAGGTGATCCTGAGGCACCAATGGCCGTCATGTGGCGCACGACCTGTCTCGTGGGTTCCATCTAAAAACAAAGATGTTTCAAAGGATTCAAATGACAGTGTGGATAGTGTTCAATATACTACTCTAAGTAATAGCTAGGGCTTATTCAACTTTGGGGTGAATGTGTTCACGGGATCCTAATGTTAGAGTTAGTAACTTCGTTTAACCCGAGTAGAAGAGAGTTCAGAGTCCCAGAGTAAGGATCGAGGAGTAAAAGATCCTAATACCACTCAAATGGCGGCGTGGGCCCGTAAGACACACAACCATGTTAGTAAAAGTTTTGCAATGTCTAGACTCGACTTCGGCCAAGGAGTGTGGAAGGGGGATTCCTACAGGCAGTCGGGTCTGATACCAACTTGTGACGCCCCCGATTCAATCGTACACTAATCATACACGCAAACGTGTACGATCAAGATCAAGGACTCACGGGAAGATATCACAACACAACTCTACAAAGAAAATAAGTCATACAAGCATCATATTACAAGCCAGGGGCCTCGAGGGCTCGAATACAAGAGCTCGATCATAGACGAGTCAGTGGAAGCAACAATATCTGAGTATAGACATAAGTTAAACAAGTTTGCCTTAAGAAGGCTAGCACAAACTGGGATACATATAGAAAGAGTCACAGACCTCCTGCCTGGGATCCTCCTAAACTACTCCTGGTCGTCGGCGGCGGCCCACACTTAGTAGTAGGCACCTCTAGTGTAGTAGGAGTCGTCGTCGACGGTGGAATTTGGCTCCTGGACTCCATTGTCTGGTCGCAACAATCGGGTATAGAAAGGGGAAGAGGGGGAGCAAAGCAACCATGAGTACTCATCCAAAGTACTCGCAAGCAAGGAGCTACACTACATATGTATGCATTGGTATCAAATGGAAAAGGGTAGCATATGTGGACTGAACTACAGAATGCCAGAATAAGAGGGGGATAGCGAGTCCTATCGAAGACTACGCTTCAGGCAACCTCCATCTTGCAGCATGTAGAAGAGAGTAGATGGTAAGTTCACCAAGTATCATCGCATAGCATAACCCTACCAGGCGATCCTCCCCTCATCGCCCTGTGAGGGAGCGATCACCGAGTTGTATCTGGCACTTGTAAGGGTGTGTTTTATTAAGTATTCGGTTCTAGTTGTCATAAGGTCAAGGTACAACTCCGGGTCGTCCTTTTACCGAGGGACACAACTATTCGAATAGATAAACTTCCCTGCAGGGGTGCACCACATTTCCCAACACGCTCGATCCCCTTTGTCTGGACACACTTTCCTGGGTCATGCCCGGCCTCGGAAGATAACAGATAGGTCAGCACGCCGGTCTAAATCCTATGGCACAGGGGTCTGGGCCCATCGACCATTGCACACCTACACGTTGCGTGGGCGGCCGGAAACAGACCTAGCCTCCCTAATACAAGAGCACGTGTTCCAGTCCAATCCGACGCGCGCCGTTCGGTCACTGATGTCACGAAGGCTTCGGTTGATACCACGACGTCGAGTGCCCATAACTATTCCTGAGTAGTTGGTTAGTGCGTATAGGCCAGTGGCCAGACTTAGATCAAATACCCAGATCTCGTTAAGCGTGTTATTTTGAAATAACCGCGGACGCCGACCAGGGCCGGGCCCACCTCTCTCCTAGGCGGTCTCAACCTGCCCTGTCGCTCCACCACAAAGATTCACTCAGAGTCCGTCAGGACAAACGTCCTTTCAGACCCAATCCGTGAATCACTCGCGGGTACTGTACGAGCCGACCCGACTTTAGTCACCATAGGTATCATATAATATGTATAAGTATATACCCGTGATCACCTCTCGAGTGATCACGGCCCGATAGTATAGCATGGCAGACGGACAAGGATTGAGGGCCACTGATGATAAACTAGCATCCTATACTAAGCATTTAGGATTGCAGGTAAGGTATCAATAACTAGATCAACAATGACAGGCTATGCATCAGGATAGGATTAACGAAAAGCAGTAACATGCTACACTACTCTAATGCAAGCAATAGAGAGAAGAATAGGCGATATCTGGTGATCAGGGGGGCTTGCCTGGTTGCTTTGGCAAGTAGGGGTCGTCATCAACATAGTCGGTCGGGGCACCAGCAACGACGTCAGTCTCGTAGTCTACCGGAGAGAAGAAGGGTAAGAAACAATGAATACAATGCAAACAGATGCATATCGATGCATGACATGACAAGTAACGGTGCTAGGTGTGCCCTAACGCGGTATGAGGTGATACCGGTGAAGGGGGGAAACATCCTGGAAGATATCCCCGATGTTTCACGTTTTCGGACAGATGAATCGGAGGGGAAAAGTTGCGTGTTCTCTATGCTAGGGATGCGTGGCGGAAGAACGGGCTGCGTATTCGAATTCGTCTCATCGTCCTGAGAAACTTTCATGTACAAAGTTTTTCCATCCGAGCTACGCTTTATTTTATGTTGATTTTAAAAGATTTAAAACAAATTTTGGATTTATTTAATTTTTTTCAATTCAAAATAATCCGGAACAGTGTATGCTGACGTTAGCATGACATCAGTAGTCAACAAAGGTGTTGACTTAGTCAAACTTACATGTGGGTCCCACTGGTCATAGACTGTTGACTAATTAACCAAATTAATTAGTTTATTTAACAGATTAGTTAGGTTAATTAGTGATTAGATTAATCTAATTATGATTAACTAAGTTAATTAATTCTTTAATTAATTAATTATTTTAATTAATATTTATTTATTTTTAATATTTTTTAATTCTTTTTTTTAAAACGTTCTGGGGTGGGCCTCGACTGTCATTGGGCCACGGGCCCTAACGGGCACTGGCGCTTGCGGGCGTCGGGTCACGGGTGTCGCCCGAGCGACGCAGGCGACCCGCGAGGAGGCCGAAGTGGTGCCGGGCAGGGGACGGCGAAGTGCGTGGCGCAGGCGGCGAGGGGAGTGGAGCGACGCGCGGCCGGACGAGGAGGTGGAAGGCGGAGCTGGGCGGCCGGGCATGATGGAGCGCAACGAAGGAGAGGCTAGGGCAACAGGGGGCTTCGGCAGCGGCCGTGGCCGGTGACGGCGAGCGCGGGGCATTGCCAGGAGGCGGGGAAGGGCGTCGGGCGTGGGTCAGGCGGCGAGCGCACGCCGGCAAGCGCAGGGAGGCGGGGGTCGCAGCGAGGGTGCTGCGTGGGGAAGGAGGCCGCGACATCGGGCGCGGGGAGCGCGAGCGCGCGCACAGCAGAGCAGTGTAGTGAGCGCGTGTGGGGCGTGGCGGTGGCGAAGCAGCACGAGGCCGGTAGCCATCAGGGACGGCAGCAGGCCACGGTGCGAACGACGGGCGCGCTTGGATTCGGCGACAGAAGCAGAGGGGGAGAGGAGAGGGGCGATGCTCACTAGGCCCTGCAGATGTGTGACAGTGAGCTCGAGGTGGCGACGATGACGATAAGACGAGGAAGCAGCAGCCGATGAGGGGCGGTCAAGGACGGGGGAAGGTCGAGGCAGAGGTGAGGAGGACGACGGCGACGGCGGGGTGGCAGGCCGGCGGGGAGGTCCGGCGAGGTCGTCCTCCAGGGGGGGTGGCGATGCGGCGTCGATGAGGTGGCCGCGATGGCGCGGCGACGGGGTCGGGTCGCCCGATCCCGATCCAGTCGGGGGGAGAGTGGGAGGAGTGAGTGGGGGTCGTGGGGTTAGGGTTTGCAGCGGCGGTGGCGGGGGGGTGAGGGGATAAGGGGGCGTGGATGGGCCGGTTGGGCCGGCCAGCAGCTGGGTCAGAGCCTAGTGGGGGGGGGGGTTCTTTTATTCTGTTTTGTCTTTTTAGTTTAGTTAGGTTCTGCATTTCTTTTTATTTAATTGTTTTGTTGTTTACATCCACTATAAAATATTTAGGCATTTTATAAAACTGTGTTTATTACACCACATTTACATATGCAAAACAAGGCACCGCCCGAACATTTTTGTTTTAACTTTTGAAAAGTTTGATGTTTGACATTATTTAAATTTTTGAATTTGAAAAGTTTTTGATCCAACGCGAGATTAGCAACAGTAACTGGGGTGAAGTGGCACCGTTAACGTGGGATTACTGTAGCATGGTTATCCGGGCGCTACAGCCGGACTACTCCATCCTCTGCGTGTTCGGTTGCTTATGCTACCCGAACACAACTTCCACCTCTCGCGACAAACTCGATCTCCGCTCGATCGCTTGTGTCTTCCTTGGGTACCCGCCCAATCCCCATGGCTATCGTTGCTATGACCCAAGTTTTCCGCCGCGTGCTCACCTCTTGCCATGTCCGTTTCGTTGAGCTCACCTTCCCGTTCTCCGCTCCCCGCCTTCCCTTCACTCCAGTGACCTTGCCTCCACGCCTCGTCCCTGCACCCGTACGTGCTCCTGCCGCCCACGGTTGCCTAGACGACATGCCCACGCATGCACGCTCCTGCACACCGCAGGCCTCCGGCAAATTGTAACACCGCGGATGTAACTTTCCATATTTGTAACTCCGACTCTTGCCTTTTCCGGAGATGCGATATGATATTCCCTTCGTGGTTGGGTTTTGTCTTTCGTTTGTGTTTTGTTCATGTCATGCATTTCATATCATGTCATCATGTGCATCGCATTTGCATTCGTGTTCGTCTCATGCATCCGAGCATTTTCCCCATTGTCCGTTTCGCAATCCGACACTCCCACATGCACCCGACGCACCCCTCTTGTCTCTTTTCGTGAGCGGGAGTGAAATGTTCTCGGAATAGGTCAAGATTTGTCAAGTGGCCTTGGTGTATCACCGGTAGACCTCCTGCCAAATTTCGATCCATTTGGAGGCCGTTTGATGCCCCAATGGTTAACCATAAAAGCCTCTTTCGATTGTAGCCCAACACCCCTCCAAAACAGCCCAATAACCCATCTAAACCACCCCCTTGTTCTCCGTCGTCGTGTCACAGTCGTGTGGGCGAAAACCACACCTCATTTGGACACCCCTATCTCCTTCTACCTATATAAATACACCTCCCCCGTCCAAAATCGCAACCTAAACCCTAGATCTCGCCTCCACCGCGCCACCGGACATGTCCATCCGCCGTCGGACGCGTCCATCACAGCCGGTCACGTCGCGCGACCAATAGCAGGCTGCCACGTCAGCTGGCCGCCGCCCTCGTCCAACCGGGCGCCGCCACGCGTCCCGGCGCCCTGCTCCCGCGCCGCCGCGTCCCGCCGAGCCTGAATCGGACCCGCGGGGCCCATCTCTCCGTCGTCGAAGCCCGCGAGCGCCTACGCCGCTCCTCCGCTCCGCCCTCCGCCGGTCGCCGCCGGTGTCCCGTGCCACCTTGCCTTCTGCTTCGCCGGCGCACCACCGCCCAAAGCTCCGAGAAACCGCGCAGCCCTGTGAAGCTCCGCCGGCGTCCCCGTCGCCGGATCCGGCCAGGATGGGGCTGGAGCGACCGGATCCGTCCACCTCTGTGCCGATCTGCGCTCGCCAACGTCGTTTGTCCCCGGTGCCGGCGACGAGCCGCCTCTGCCTCCCGGCGTCGTCTCGGCTTCGAGGAGAGGCCGGTGACCGCGCCCGACCTCCACGTGGGCCCAGCTCCAGCCGGCCCAATCCGCCTCTCCTCTCCACTCTAGGCCTCAGGCCGACTCGGTGAGCAGCCCGCACCCCTATTCCCTGCCCTGTGCGACAAATAGTTATCCAACGCTCACTTTTCGGTCCTGAAATTTCACAAAGTCCTCAAGTTTGTGACATTTTTAGGCCTCCTTCATCATGTCATATCTGGGTGACCGTGGTTCCAAATCATGCATATGATATGTCGAATTGTTCGTCTTGTTGAGCTCTTCATGTTAGTAGAATTTTCATACATGTTGCTGTCTTTATGATGCCATTTGCAAGAGTGCTATAAAACATTAGCTGCTGGTGCTAATCTCATAAGATCATGATGATTTGTCATTTTTGTTGCATTTGATGTGTGCATCCTTTGAGCATGAGGTCTACATGTGTTTTGAGCTACAACATGCCATATTTACAGAGGTGCGAGCCTTGTATTTTTGTGATCTGTTTGGTGACTAGCACAAGCATGAAAACTAGGCTCCGTGATGTTGCTATTTTCAGGGACTTAGGATTTTGCTCAGTCATTTTCCTGCTGTTATTTTGATGCCATGTAAACTTGATGCTACATTGAGATTCATGCTTATTTTGAGATACTCCAGTGAGGATGTTTTGAACACGTGGTTATGCTCTATGCATTCATGCCCATGGTTACAATTGTGGAGTGCTCTAGCATTTAATTTTATTGCTCTACTTTTGCTATAAAATGTTCCTGGCAGATGGTTAACACGTTAATGCATATTGGCATGGTTGTTGCTAGTGATGCATTCTTGCTATAAACTTTATCTTCCCATGGTTAGCTTCATGAACATGCCATCTTGCTATTGGTATGCTTGTGCTGTCATGCAATGCTTTTTGGGGAGTGGCATGAGCTCGCAAAGTTGCTATCATAAATCTATTTATTGCATGCTCTGTTTTTCTTCTAAGTCTGAAACTGCTAAGAAAACTTGCTATGTTAACATGGGTGCCATCATATCTTCTGTGCCTTTTTGGCTCATGATCAGTAAGGGAGTTTTGTTCTATGCATTTAGTAGAATCATGCCATGACTTTGTTTGCTATGATATGTTCTTGTAGCATGTTGGTTTCTTGCTCTAAACATTGCTTCCTAATGTTGTTGTTGACATGTTAGTATTTTCACCAAGTCTGTGAAGCTGATATCTTTTGCACTTTTGCCATGCTTGTTTGAACCTGTTCTAGTGTGATATAGCCGTAGCTCAGTGTTCATGTTTTGTCAAGCATCTCTTGTACATCACTGCCATATGCTTTTTTGCTATGTTGGAGTGCAGTAGCTTAGTTTCTCGTTGCATTCTAAGTGGCATAATGCTGTTAATCGCAGTTTTGCATCATTCTTGTTTTGCTTGCCATTTGCAAACCGTGCATCCGTTTCCGGTGATCCTTATATCGATTTCGACCAAAATCACCACATCTTTCTAGCGGCATACTTGGTTTGCCAAGTTGATGCCTTGATCATTCTTTCCCTTCTGGAGCACACATATGCATTGCATATCACATCTTGCATATCATGCCTTGTATTGCATCATGTTGTTTGTGCATTGCATCGTGATTGATTGTTGTTCCATTGCTTGTGTTCTTGCTTTGGGTAGAGCCAGGAGACGAGTATGTGAAAGAGTAACCTGTTGAGTATGCTAACGAGGATCAAGCTTTCGACAACTCTGAGAACTTTGCAGGCAAGATGACCATACCCTCGAAATCACTTCTATCTTTGCTTGCTAGTTGTTTCGTTCTATCGTTATGTCACGCTACTCCCACTTGTTATATCATGCCTCCCATATTTCCATGTCAAGCCTCTAACCAACCTTCATAGCAAACCGTTGTTTGGCTATGTTACCGCTTTTGCTCAGCCCCTCTTATAGCGTTGCTAGTTGCAGGTGAAGTTGAAGTTTGTTCCATGTTGGAACATAGATATGTTGGGATATCACATTATCTCTTATTTAATTAATGCATCTATATACTTGGTAAAGGGTGGAAGGCTCGGCCTTATGCCTGGTGTTTTGTTCCACTCTTGCCGCCCTAGTTTCCGTCATACTGGTGTTATGTTCCTTGATTTTGCGTTCCTTACGCGGTTGGGTGTTATGGGAACCCCTTGACAGTTCACTTTGAATAAAACTCCTCTAGCAAGGCCCAACCTTGGTTTTACCATTTGCCTCACCACCACCTATACTCTAGTAATTCCGTCATACTTTGAAGTCACGCTCCCGAGGGTCATCTTTATTTTAACCCCCCAGGCCAGTGCTTCTCTAAGTGTTGGTCTGAACTAGAGTCCTTTGCAGTGCCACCTCGGGGAAACTTGAGGGCTGGTTTTAGTTGTACGGAGTGCTCAACCGGTGTTGCCCTGAGAACGAGATATGTGTAGCTCCTATCGGGATTGTCGGCACATCGGGCGGTCTTGCTGGTCTTGTTTTAGCATTGTCGAAATGTCTTGTAACCGGGATTTCGAGACTGATTGGGTCTTCCCGGGAGAAGGAATATCCTTCGTTGACCGTGAGAGCTTGTAATGGTCTAAGTTGGGACACCCCTGCAGGGTATAAAATTTCGAGAGCCATGCTCGCGGTTATGTGGCATATGGGAATTTGTTAAGTCCGGTTGTAGAGAACTTGACACTTGACTTAACTAAAATGCATCAACCGCGTGTGTAACCGTGATGGTCTCTTTTCGGCGGAGCCCGGGAAGTGAACACGGTCTTGTGTTATGGTTGTGCGTAAGTGTAGGATCAAAAGTATGTCTAGAGGGGGGGTGATTAGACTACTTGACCAAATAAAAATCTAGCCTTTTCCCAATTTTAGTTCTTGGCAGATTTTAGCAACTTTGGATAAGTCAAGCAATCTTTTACACAATTCAAGCAAGCATGCAAAGAGTATATGAGCAGTGGAAAGTAAAGCATGCAACTTGCAAAAATGTAAAGGGAAGGGTTTGGAGAATTCAAACGCAATTGGAGACACAGATGTTTTTGTCGTGGTTCCGATAGGTGGTGCTATCGTACATCCACGTTGATGGAGACTTCAACCCACGGAGGGTAACGGTTGCACGAGTCCACGGAGGGCTCCACCCACAAAGGGTCCACGAAGAAGCAACCTTGTCTATTCCATCATGGCCATCGCCCACGAAGGACTTGCCTCACTAGCGGTAGATCTTCACGAAGTAGGCGATCTCCTTGCCCTTACAAACTCCTTGGTTCAACTCCATAATCTTTGTCGGAGGCTCCCAAGTGACACCTAGCCAATCTAGGAGACACCACTCTCCAAGAAGTAACAAATGGTGTGTTGATTATGAACTCCTTGCTCTTGTGCTTCAAATGATAGTCTCCCCAACACTCAACTCTCTCTCACAGGATATGAATTTGGTGGAAAGAAGATTTGAGTGGAAAGAAACTTGGGGAAGGCTAGAGATCAAGATTCATATGGTGGGAATGGAATATCTTGGTCTCAACACATGAGTAGGTGGTTCTCTCTCAGAAAATGTGTATTGGAAGTGTAGGTATGTTCTGATGGCTTTCTCCCCGAATGAAGAGTGGGTGGAGTGGTATATATAGCCTCCACACAAAATCTAACCGTTACACACAATTTACCAATCTCGGTGAGACCGAATTGAGAAACTCGGTCGGACCGATTTAGCAAACCTAGTGACCGTTAGGATTTTCGGTGTGACTGAGATGCAACTCGGTAGGACCGATATGGTTAGGGTTAGGGCATAACGTAATCTCGGTGTGACCGATTACAGAAACTCGGTGGGACCGATTTTGGTAATAAGCTAACCAGAGAGTTGGTCAGGTAAACTCGATGGGACCGATCGCTCATTTCGGTGGGACCGAAATGTTACAAAAGGGAAACAGAGAGTTTACATTGCAATCTCGGTGGGACCGATCGCTCATCTCGGTAGGACCGAAACTTATGAAGGGAAACTGAGAGATTACAACCCCATCTCGGTGTGACCGAGATCCCTATCGGTGAGACCGATTTGCCTAGGGTTTGTGGCAGTGGCTATGACATCTGAACTCGGTGGCGCCGGATAGAAAGAATCGGTGCGGCCGAGTTTGACTTTTGGTTTAGGTCATATGTGGATGTGGGAAGGTAGTTGAGGGTTTTGGAGCATATCACTAAGCACTATGAAGCAAGAACCTCATCAAGCAACACCTCATCCCTCCTTGATAGTATTGGCTTTTCCTATAGACTCAATGTGATCTTGGATCACTAAAATATAAAATGTAGAGTCTTGAGCTTTGAGCTTGAGCCAATCCTTTTGTCCTCACTAAAATATAAAATGCCATTCATTGAGCTTTTCCTAAAATATTAATCTTGGAATAGCATTAGCTCAATGAGCTATATGTTGTTAGGAATTACCAAAACCACCTAGGGATAGTTGCACTTTCAATCTCCCCCTTTTTTGTAATTGATGACAACATATAGATCAAAGCTTCGACAAATGATAATAAGAGTGAAAAACATTGTCGCTTTGAGAAGTATGTGAAAAGCAAGAGCTCCTCCTAAATTTGTGCATAGTTTATGATTTGCCTTGGACTGCAAATGCACAGAGAATTAGGCTCATGGATTACTCTTCCATGTCAGATACATCTTGGTGGAGCGATCAAAATGATAATAATTAAATACATGCACTCATCACCAAGCAAAGTGAATGATCATATAGGGATAAAAGAATAATGTCATCCAACAAGAATTAATGTAGCATATGATCAAGCACACATGATCATCCAAGTATCACGCAGACAGAAAGTATCTCAATCAAGCAAATAAAGTTCAACCACCAAAGCAAGAGAGAATAAAAAGCAACGCTCTCTCTCGAAGCCTATGATCTATTGTCAGGACCCCGATTCCAAGTCACATCGATCTAGCCGGTAACACCTCATATCACTTTGCGGCCTCACGCACGGTATCCCACGGGTGTCGCCTTACCATGGCCCGGGACCGTTTGCGCCTTTTGGCTCACGTATATGATAGTGTCGCTAGCATCCATATGGCAGAGAACCCGGGCCAACATGGCTAGTCATGAACCCAAAGCGGCACAGACCTATGGAGACAGGCATACATGAATCACATCGAGCATGTCGGTCATCAGCGATTGATTCCGGGCTATAGCACTGGGCTAACAGGACTCCGGGGAACCCGGGCTGTAGCAGGCTAGGCAGGACTCCGGAAGTCACAGCGTGACATTTCCCTGAAGGGACAGACATAGGAACGAAGTGAAACACATGCCGGCCAGTCAAGTGTCCTGAACAGTAGTGCTAGGCTAGCAGGACTCCGGTGAACCGGGCTGTAGCGGACTACTATGGCTCGAGGAACACTAGACTACATTTCCCCATAAGAAAGGCTGCCAAGGATAAACAACTAGATTGTCGGATCCCACTCATACCAAGCATTTCAATCATACACACAATATGCCCGATATGAGTACGTACAACATGGCATCACAACAAAACTCTACAACTCAAGTACTTTATTTAAAGGTTCCAGGGAGCCATACATAACATTTTCATATAGATAGGGGTCACATGACCCGACACTCAAGTCATACACACATACAAGCACATGCGGAAGCAACTAGTCTGAGTACAGACTCTAGAAAGAAAGAAGGCTTCTCGAAGCCTGTCTATCTACATAGGCCCCTCCATGGCCAGGATCACCACCTGGGTGGCTAGTCACTCGTTAACGTCAAGGTCTACGTAGAACCCATTGGAGGGGGCGGTGTTGTCATCTGAAAATAGTAATTAAGCAAACATGAGTACAAAGGTAGTCAGCAAGTCTTACATCAGAACCTACTATACATGCTTATTCTCAAGAAGGTGGTGGGGTTAATGCAGCAAGCCAGCTTTGACTCTTGGCTAAGCTATCCTACGGAACTCACCAGTAAAATAGTTTTCGCACACGAGTCCACTACTCACCAACACAATACTCCACCCGGGGATCCTCCCTCGTCATCCTACGAGAGGGCCATCCTCGGTACTCACACTTATCTTGAGTCTTTTAGTAGTATCCATTAACTTGTCTATGAACTGTATAGGCAACCAAGTAGTCCTTTACCCTGGACATGGCTATTCGAATAGTTTTATACCCTGCAGGGGTGTACTTCTTCATACACGCTTTCACCACTTACCGCCGTTTACACGACATGTATTCGGCAACCTTCAAGCGGAAGCCCAGCGAGGGTGTCGGCCACGGCCTACCTAAACACTTAAGTCTCTAGTCCAGGTTTATCGCCTATCCAGGTTCCATCCGCAGGGAGTCCGGCCGAGGTTTCCACATACGGCCCCGAACGATGTGAACAGGGTTCCCGAGACACCAAACGGGTGACTCGGTACACCGTGCCACGGTATATCTACCGCAACATAGCCCACCCCTAGGGTCAGCGCTACGCACGGCCGCCAACACATAACCTACAAGCACCAGAAACTATTTGCAACTCCTGGACAGAGTACTAGGGTGACTAAGAAGCCGAGAGGGTCCATTGGTTTCGGGCTCAATGTACGGTAGTAACTGCATCTTAAATCACACATACAGATCTCAGTTCTTATGGACGGCCCCAATGAAACAACCCACCATGTACTCCTACATGGCCTCTCATCGATACCTTTACCAAAACATGTTCAACACATCCCTCATATTACCAACACAAGCATTTCACTCTAGCCCATCACCCAGATGAACCAGATCTGACACAACTCTAAGCATAGCAGGCATAGCAAGGTAGGAATCACATACATGGCTCAATCAACTCCTACACATGCTAGTGGGTTTCATCTAGTTACTGTGGCAATGACAGGTCATGCAGAGGATAAGGGTTCAACTACCGTAACACACAGCAGTTTGAATCGCGTTGTCTTAATGCAGTAAAGAAGAGCAGAAGTGAGAACATGGGTTTGTATCAAAATGATCAATGGGTTGCTTTCCTGATGGAGTGGTAGTGGGATACTGCCCTTCAGTTGGATACTCGTGAATATCCTCGGAGGCAGAACCTACCACGAAGAACACATCGGAACACAATCAACACATGACGATATGCAACAATATGATGCATGCTATGATATGGCAATATGAATGTGTCTTGGCCTAATGCAAGTTATAACAGAAAGGAATGAACTCATTTGAATCAAAGATTCAAATATTAGCTCATTAAACATGGCCTTAATAGTGCATTTCCTTATTCTGCTTAAACAGCAAGGTAAACTTATTTTGTCATGCATGAAACCATTACAGATGGATAGATTGAATTTCTCTGATCATTTTTCATATATAAATCTTTGCATTTGGAGCTATGGTTGATTTTCTATGATTTTTAGAAGTTTTGACTATTTTCTGGAATTTCCTATTAAAGAATAAATCCAGTAATTGAATTACTGCGTCAGCATTACGTCAGGGTGACGTCAGTGGTCAACGGGGACGTCCAGGTCAAACCTGACTGGTGGGTCCCGCGTGTCAGTAGTTAATTAAACTAATTATTTTTAGTTAAAATAATTTGATTTAGTTAGCAGAGGGGGGGGGCACTTGTCATTGACTCAGGGGGGGTTCAAACTAGGGTCAAACCCCTGGTCAGCGGGGCTAATCCCGCCGGCGTTGAGTCGCCGGCGAGGCCGGGACGGCGGAGGGCTTCGGATTTGGTCCTCCGGTGACCAAATCGACGGCGGAGACGTGCTACGCGTAGCTGGGGCTCGCGCGCATCTAGTGGGGCAAGTGGGAGGAGCTGGGGTGGGGCAAGCTCGCCGGAATCGAGCTCGTGGCGGCGGCCGGAGTTCGGGCGGGGTTGGGTTCGAGGCTACGGTGCACGGGAGAAGAAGCTGGTGGTGGCTACGGGTTCCTGGTGCTGCGCTGAGCACAACGGCGAGCTTGGCTTCGAGCCACAGTGGCTCTGGCCACGACGGCGCCATGGCCGGCGGCGGGGAGCTCTCGGGTGCGGTGGAAATGGCGACTACAGGGGCCAAACGAGCACGGGAGCTAGGGGAAAAGGAAGAGGAGCTCACAGCGGGGTCGGAGAGGGGGTCAGCGAGCTCGGGGAGGTCCTGGCGGCGGCGAATCGACCGGAGATGGCTCAGGTGCCCGAGGTTGAAGACGAGGGCGAAGACGGCGTTCGGCGGCGTTTGGGGTCGCGTGGGTCAGCGGAGAGGTTCAGGGCGACGAGGCGGAGCTATTGGGCTCGTCGGAGGGGCGAGGGGGTGGCTCTGGTGGCAACTACGGCGATCGGCGGCAAGGTACGCGCTCGGCCATCGCGGGGGAGAGTGAGGGAGACGAGGGGGAGAGTGAGCGAGGATGAGAGGGGGGCGTGGGGGTCACGTGGCATCCCTAGACGTCTCCAGGACGTCGGCAGAAGCAGGAGGTGGCCGGTGTGTGGCCGCGGGCGCCGGCCACGCGCTCCGCGTCCTTCTGGCGCGAGGAGGACGACGACTGGCAGGGCCAGTCGGCTGGGCCGAGCCAGGTGGGCTGGGCCAGCACAGGTAAGGCCCAGGTAGCTTCCCTCTCTCTCTTTTTTTATTTGTTTCTGTTTTTCTATTTAATTGCAACTGTTGGGCTTTAATTAAAATACTAAAATGTTCCCAAAAATCCTGAAAATAATTGTGGGCTCTGTTTAGATTATTTCCAACAGCAAACATTTATTTCCAGAATTATTTGGGCATTTAAATTATTTTATAGCATTTAAATGCCCAAATTCAAATACTTATGATTTAATTCAATGACCTTCTGTTGACCTAGAAAAATGTGCACCAATTTTGCCAGAGGTTTTAACCCAAGACAAAGAGGGTGAACTTTTTAGAAGGGCATTTCAGGTTCATTGAAAATAATTTTAGTAAACGCTAGTTGTTTCCAGGGGGGTGTTGGGGGTTTCTGCCTTCCCCATTTCAAATTTAAGAGAAATTTAAATATGATGCACACTCTAATGCTTGAACTAGCTAGGGTGTGACAACTCACCCCCACTCAAAAGAATCTCGTCCCGAGATTTAGGATCCTCCGGGAAGAAGGTGGGGTACTCGAGTCGAAGATGATCCTCCGTTTCCCAAGTGGCTTCTTTCTCGGAATGGTGTGACCATTGAACCTTGAAAAACATGATATTCTGACGTCGAGTGGTACGCTCGGCCTGATCAAGGATACGAACGGGATATTCCCGATAGGAGAGGTTATCTTGTAGATCAAGCGTTTCGTGGTCCACTCCACGTATAGGATCCGCGAAGCAACGCCTGAGTTGTGAAACGTGGAAGACATCGTGAACTCTGGAAAGATGCGAAGGTAGTTCCAATTGGTAGGCAACTTCTCCTCGTTTGGCAAGAATGCGAAAGGGTCCAATGTAACGAGGGGCCAATTTGCCTTTGATACCGAAACGATGGGTTCCCTTTAATGGAGTAACCCGAAGGTAAGCCTTCTCGTTGACTTCATAAGTCATAGGCTTATGTTTACGATCATATTGACTCTTTTGACGAGATTGGGCTGTTTTCAATTTCCCACGAATAACGCGAACCTGCTCTTCTGCTTCCTGAATCATATCCGGGCCAAAGAGTTTTCTTTCCCTGGTTTTTGACCAGTTAAGAGGCGTTCAACATTTTCGTCCATAGAGAACTTCGAAAGGAGCCTTGCCTAAGCTGGCTTGATAACTATTGTTATAAGCAAACTCCGCGAATGGAAGGCATTTCTCCCAACTCATTCCGAACGAGATGACAGAAGCTCGGAGCATATCTTCCATAATTTGACTGACTCGTTCTACTTTACCACTTGATTGAGGATGGAAGGCGGTGCTAAAGGAGAGACGAGTTCCCATAGCATTTTGGAAACTTTCCCAAAATCGAGAGGTGAAGAGACTTCCACGGTCTGAGTTAATTTCCAATGGAACACCATGAAGAGACACCATTCGGGAGATGTATAAATCAGCTAGCTGGCTAGCGGTGATACTCTCACGAACAGGTAGGAAATGGGCTACTTTGGAAACACGCTCGATCACGTCGAAGATGGCATTATTCCCTCTCTTGGTCCTAGGAAACCCAGTGATGAAATCCATACTGATTTTATCCCATTTCCACTCGGGAATAGCCAAAGGTTGAAGGGTGCCAGCAGGCCGTTGATGCTCTGCTTTAACACGACGACAAACGTCGCAATTAGCAATGTATTGAGCGAATTCTCTCTTCATCCTAGTCCACCAAAACCTCTGGCGTAGGTCTTGATACATTTTAGTACTACCGGGATGAATGGTGAGAGGGGATTCATGAGCTTCCTTAAGGATCAGCCGCCTCCGGTTTCGTGCCTTTGGAACCACTAGGCGATTCCCAAAGTATACGACACCTTGATCATCAATGGAGAAACAATTTGCGAATCCTTTCTTAATGTTTCTCTTAATACGGGAGATTCCCGGATCTACCTTCTGTGCCTTGATGATCTGATCCGTAAGGGTAGGTTTTGCCACCAGGGTGGATAGGAATCCTCGAGGAACAATGTGAAGATTTAGCTTACGAAATTCCTCATGGAGAAATGGTTGACTTTTTTGTAACATCAGGTTGTTACAATAGGACTTACGGCTTAGCGCATCAGCCATGACATTGGCTTTGCCCGGGGTGTAAGTTATTCCTAAGTCGTAATCCGAGATCAACTCAACCCAACGTCTTTGCCTGAGATTCAAATCTGGTTGGGTGAAGATATATTTCAAACTTTGGTGATCGGTGAAGATCTCACAACAATTACTGAGAAGGTAATGTCGCCAAGTTTTAAGTGCATGGACTACAGCTGCAAGCTCTAGATCATGTGTGGGATAATTTTCCTCATGTGGGTGTAATTGCCGTGAAGCATAGGCAATTACCTGACGATCTTGCATGAGTATGCAACCTAGTCCTTGTCGCGAGGCGTCGCAATAGATACCAAAGTCCTTGGAGAAATCTGGTGGTACCAGTACGGGAGCAGATGTCAGGCGTCTTTTCAGTTCTTGAAAGCTGAACTCGCACTGTGGAGTCCACTCGAACTTTTTTATCTTTCTTGAGGAGTTCAGTTAGAGGTTTAGCAACCTTGGAGAAATTCTCGACGAAGCGGCGGCAATAGCTCGCTAAGCCAAGGAAGCTCCGAACTTGCTTGACCGTCTTAGGTGGAGTCCAATCAAGGACGGCTTGAACTCGCTCGGGATTGACAGCAATACCCTTGCCAGAGATTACATGGCCTAGATAGGTCACTTCTGGCAACCAAAATTCACACTTGGAGAATTTGGCATAAAGGCGATGCTCTCGAAGTTTCATCAATACCAGCCTCAGATGTTCGGCATGTTCCTCTTCATTCTTGGAGTAGATGAGTATGTCATCGAGGTATACTACGACAAATTTGTCCAGGTACTCCATGAAAACCGAGTTCATTAACCGGGAGAAGGTGGCTGGGGCATTGGTTAAACCGAAGGACATCACGGTGTACTCGTATTGGCCATAACGAGTAACAAAGGCCGTTTTGGGAATGTCCCCGTTTCTGATTTTGATTTGATGGTAGCCCAACCTCAAATCCATCTTGGAGAAGACTGAGGATCCAGCGAGCTAATCATACAGATCGTTGATCCTGGGAAGCGGGTATTTGTTCTTGATGGTGACCAAGTTGACAGGTCGGTAATCCACAACCATTCGATCCATTCCATCCTTCTTCTTAACGAAGAGGACGGGGCAAGCCCAAGGAGAGGAACTAGGACGGATGAAACCCTTTTTCAAGGACTCATCGAGTTGGTTCTTAAGCTCGGCTAGTTCTAAGGGTGCCATCTGGTAGGGTCTTCTAGAAATTGGAACGGTTCCTGGAACAAGGTCTATCACAAACTCAACATCCCTGTCAGGTGGAACACCTGGCAGTTCTTCTGGAAAGACATCCGAAAAGTCTCGGACTACCGGAACATCCTCAAGATGTGGAAGGGGGTTGGCATTTAAGGAGTAAAACTGGCGCTTGGCCACTCGAGTTAAGACATTGACTGTCTTGCCCGATGGGTGAGTAAGTTGAACGGTTCTAGTGGCACAATCAATCTTAGCATAATGAGCTGACATCCAGTCCATACCCAAGATGATGTTTATGTCCGAGGACTTGAGAGCTATCAAGGATGCAAGGAAGACAAGTCTATCGACAAGAATTTCGTTCCTATGACTTACTCTAGAAGTTTGCCATTTGGAACCCGGAGTTTGAATTACCATGGAAGTGGGCATGTCATAGAATGTCGTGTTATGCAATCGAGCATAGCTCTCGGATATGAATGAATGAGATGCTCTAGTATCGAAAAGAACAGATGTCGGATGGTAGTTAACAAGGAGCGTACCAAGGATGACGTTGGGATCCTCATGAGCCTCCTCGGCTGAAACATAGTTGACATGGCCACGTGCAGTGGTGACCGGCTTGGCGTAGAATGTCTTTCCCGCGGGCTTACCACGGCCAACAGACTTTCCAGTTTGAA
The DNA here is from genome assembly GCF_003073215.2 of Triticum urartu. Classification (NCBI taxonomy): domain Eukaryota; kingdom Viridiplantae; phylum Streptophyta; class Magnoliopsida; order Poales; family Poaceae; genus Triticum; species Triticum urartu. The sequence continues at coordinate 471,889,170 of NC_053026.1, forward strand.
CGGGGTTGTTGTTCTGGGGACACTCTCGGCTATAGTGACCCGGCTCTCCACACTTAAAGCATGTCACCACATTGGGGCGTGGAGCAGCATTAGCAGTGGGGCCACCATAGGGCTTGGGCGGTGCAAATTGCTGGTTGGGACGAGGCGCCTCAAAGGATGGCCTCGGGATGAACCTGGGTGGCAGTGCCGTGCTTGGAATCCACACCCGGCGCTTCTGAGTTCCAGGGCCGGATGAAGAGCCAAAATCACGGGAGTGCTTGCGTGAAGCGTCATAATCAGTCTGGTCTGTCTCAGCACTGATGGCTTTGTTGGCCAACTTCTGAAAGGAGGTGCACTCGTGCAGACGAAGATCGCGGCGAAGCTCAGGGCTAAGTCCCTTGCGGAACCTTGCTTGCTTCTTAGCGTCAGTAGATACCTCTTCGGGAGCATAGCGTGCCAGATTTCCAAATTCACGACTATAAGCATCCACAGTCAGTCTTCCTTGGGTGAAGTTGCAGAACTCCTCCCTCTTGCGATCCATGAGACCTTCCGGAATGTGATGCTCGCGGAAAGCCTCACTGAACTCAGCCCAAGTAGTAACTTGGCCGACCGGGCGCATAGCTTCAAAGTTTTCCCACCAAAGGCTAGCAGGGCCTTCGAGGTGATAGGCAGCATAGGTAACCTTGTCGGCTTTGGCTACGTTTGCAGAACGTAGCTTGTGAGTGATGCTGCGAAGCCAGTCATCCGTGTCGAGGGGTTCGACGGAATGGTTAAACTTTGGTGGGTACATCTTGATAAAGTCATTGATTGACACCAAGTCATTTCGTGGGTGGCGTGCAGTGTTCTGCTCAATCCGCTCCAGCAGGCGGTTAGTCTCACGCTTGTTTCTTTCCGCCTCCAGCATCACTTCGGCCAGAGAAGGCGGGTGAGGCAGATTTTCACCCCTAGCTGCACTGGCTTTCCCCTGCTTCGAGGCAGCAGGGTTCCTGCGGGTGTTGACCATCCTAGGAGAAAACAATACAATGGTTTAGACAATGATGGCTCAAACTTAGCAAGGAAGTGCAGTATGTAATGGACAACACGGAATGCAGAGATGTTCATCCGTATGTCATGGTAATATAAAACTGCCATATATATACCAACGGTCATACACATCATACATAGTTTAGTACAAGCCCAGGCTACAGTACAACTATGATGAAAGACGTTACATCTCATCGGAGGCATTCCAAGCTCCTATACATTATTTGTCTACACCTCCGGAATTGATTACACACAAAGTCATATTCCACAAGTCACGCAGGACAGTGGAGATACAACTACTACAATACTAGTGGTACTACTACTAACTCAGACAGCTCCGTAGTAGTCCTCATAGAAGTCACCTCCGTAGACTGGAAGTTCAATGTGACCATCCGAGAACAGACGGTCCTGAGGAGCCTATGGACCACAGGGGCTAGGATGAGGTCTTGGACCAACAAACGATGGCCTGCGGGGACCACGGGGTGGGGTGATGCCTCCCACATCACGCCAATCCACCATGTCTGGCAGAGCTGATCTCACAGGATACAGATCCCTTGTATCCATACATCCAGCTTGCACCGCAGGTGCAAACCGAGTCAATGTGGCCCAATGATCAGCATGGGTATTGAAAAGCTCCAGCCTCAAGGCCCGATTCTCTCGGTCCTTATCTTCGAGCATCTCGGCAGTGGTACGAGTTAATGAGTCCTCCTGAGTGGAGTCAGCATAGATAGCCTGAAGATACCCTTGCGCTCCCGGAAGTGAAGCTGGCATGTAACGGAAGTCGGTGTTCCGAAGCAGGCCAGTCCGGACTCGCAAGATGGTCATCATGGAATAGGCAGCATCCTGCACAGCCATCTCAACAGTAACCCCGAGTCCATAGGAACAGTGAAGGGGCTCGGTAGATCCAGGATAAGAAGGAAATATCCTGACGATGCAGAGATATTGGCTTTGATTAATGTCGCGGAACTGCTCTTCGACGGTGTATTCGGGATACCAATGGTAGCCCGTCTCGATCATTACCCGGACTAACATAGCAGTATGACCGGGCACGTCGAGGCACCAGGTCAGGCGAACCACTTGGTTTTGAACACGGTTGGCCATCTGAAAGCACAACCACAATGCAAAGACATCAGAATTTCTAGGGAAAATTGGACAGCATAATAGCTGTAAATGCTCAGAAAAAGATTTGAGACATCCACAACAGTTCGCAATACCACTCAACAACATCATATCAAGATTCTGATCCAATTAGCAACATACTAAGAATAGTAGAAACTGAACTGGGGCTTGTAGCAACAATCCTATAAGCTACTACGGATTAGTAACACGTGAACCTGATAGAAGAAGAGAGCCTAGTCCTTAACCCACGTTGAATGAGAAGAGAATGACTCAGATCAGAAGCATAGGGTAAAGGAGTAAAAGAGCCTTACGTTCCCTCCCACAATCAATTCCCCTACATATAACTAAAGCATTTCTAGACTCGACATCGACCAGCTTGGCTCAACGAACCTACAGGCAGTCCAGCTCTGATGCCAACGCTGTCAGGACCCCGATTCCAAGTCACATCGATCTAGCCGGTAACACCTCATATCACTTTGCGGCCTCACGCACGGTATCCCACGGGTGTCGCCTTACCATGGCCCGAGACCGTTTGCGCCTTTTGGCTCACGTATATGATAGTGTCGCTAGTATCCATATGACAGAGAACCCGGGCCGACATGGCTAGTCATGAACCCAAAGCGGCACAGACCTATGGAGACAGGCATACATGAATCACATCGAGCATGTCGGTCATCAGTGATTGATTCCGGGCTGTAGCACTGGGCTAATAGGACTCCGGGGAACCCGGGCTGTAGCAGGCTAGGCAGGACTCCGGAAGTCACAACGTGACATTTCCCCGAAGGGACAGACATAGGAACGAAGTGAAACACATGCCGGCCAGTCAAGTGTCCTGAACAGTAGTGCTAGGCTAGCAGGACTCCGGTGAACCGGGCTGTAGCGGACTACTATGGCTCGAGGAACACTAGACTACATTTCCCCATAAGAAAGGCTGCCAAGGATAAACAACTAGATTGTCGGATCCCACTCATACCAAGCATTTCAATCATACACACAATATGCCCCATATGAGTACGTACAACATGGCATCACAACAAAACTCTACAACTCAAGTACTTTATTTAAGGGCTCCAGGGAGCCATACATAACATGTTCATACAGATAGGGGTCACATGACCCGACACTCAAGTCATACAAACATACAAGCACATGCGGAAGCAACTAGTCTGAGTACAGACTCTAGAAAGAAAGAAGGCTTCTCAAAGCCTGTCTATCTACATAGGGCCCTCCATGGCCAGGATCACCACCTGGGTGGCCAGTCACTCGTCGACATCAAGGTCTACGTAGAACCCATCCGAGGGGGCGGTGTTGTCGTCTGAAAACAGTAATTAAGCAAACATGAGTACAAAGGTACTCAGCAAGTCTTACATCAGAACCTACTATACATGCTTATTCTCAAGAAGGTGGTGGGGTTAATGCAGCAAGCCAGCTTTGACTCTTGGCTAAGCTATCCTACGGAACTCCACCAGTAAAATAGTTTTCGCACACGAGTCCACTACTCACCAACACAATACTCCACCGGGGATCCTCCCTCGTCTCATCCTACGAGAGGGCATCCCTCGGTACTCACACTTATCTTGAGTCTTTTTAGTAGTATCCATTAACTTGTTCTATGAACTGTATAGGCAACCAAGTAGTCCTTTACCCTGGACGATGCTATTCGAATAGTTTTATACCCTGCAGGGGTGTACTTCTTTCATACACGCTTTCACCACTTACGCGTTTTCACGACATGTATTCGGCAACCTTCAGCGGAAGCCAGCGAGGGTGGGCCACGGCCTACACTAAACACTTAATCTCTAGTCCAGTTTATCGCTATCAGGTTCCATCCGGGAGTCCGGGCCGAGGTTTCCCACATACGCCGAACGATGTGAACAGGGTTCCGAGACACCAACGGGTGACTCGTACACCTGCCACGGTATATCTACCGCAACATAGCCCACCCCTAGGGTCAGCGCTACGCACGCGCCAACACATAACCTACAAGCACCAGAAACACTATTTGCCAACTCCTGGACAGAGTTACTAGGGTGACTAGAGCCGAGAGGGGCCATTGGTGTCGGGCTCAATGTACGGTAGTAACTGCATCTTAATCACACATACAGATCTCAGTTCTTATGGGACGGCCCAATGAAACAACCCACCATGTACTCCTACATGGCCTCTCATCGATACTTTACCAAAACATGTTCAACACATCCCTCATATTACCAACACAAGCATTTCACTCTAGCCCATCACCCAGATGAACCAGACTGACACAACTCTAAGCATAGGCAAGGCATAGCAAAGGTAGGAATCCACATACATGGCTCATCAACTCCTACAACATGCTAGTGGGTTTTCATCTAGTTACTGTGGCAATGACAGGTCATGCAGAGATAAGGGTTCAAATACCGTAACACCAGCAGTTTGAATCCGTTGTCTTAAGCAGTTAAACAAGAGCAGAAGCGAGACATGGGTTTGTATCGAAATGATCAATGGGTTGCTTGCCTGATGGAGTGGTAGTGGGATACTGCCCTTCAGTTGGATACTCGTGAATATCCTCGGAGGAAGAACCTACCATGAAGAACACATCGGAACACAATCAACACATGACGATATGCAACAATATGATGCATGCTATGATATGGCAATATGAATGTGTCTGGCCTAATGCAAGTTTAACAGAGGAATGAACTCATTTGAATCAAAGATTCAAATATTAGCTCATTAAACATGGCCTTAAATAGTGCATTTCCTTATTCTGCTTAAACAGCAAGGTAAACTTATTTTGTCATGCATGAAACCATTACAGATGGATAGATTGAATTTCTCTGATCATTTTTCATATATAAATCTTTGCATTTGGAGCTATGGTTGATTTTCTATGATTTTTAGAAGTTTTGACTATTTTCTGGAATTTCCTATTAAAGAATAAATCCAGTAATTGAATTACTGCGTCAGCATTACGTCAGGGTGACGTCAGTGGTCAACGGGGACGTCCAGGTCAAACCTGACTGGTGGGTCCCGCGTGTCAGTAGTTAATTAAACTAATTATTTTTAGTTAAACTATTTTGATTTAGTTAGCAGAGGGGGGGGGCACTTGTCATTGACTCAGGGGAGTCAAACTGGGGTCAAACCCTTGGTCAGCGGGGCTAATCCCGCCAGCGTTGAGTCGCCGACGAGGCCGGGACGGCGGAGGGCTTCGGATTTGGTCCTCCAGTGACCAAATCGACGGCGGAGACGTGCTACGCGTAGCTGGGGCTCACGCGCATCTAGTGGGGCAAGTGGGAGGAGCTGGGGTGGGGCGAGCTCGCCGGAATCGAGCTCGTGGCGGCGGCCGGAGTTCGGGGCGGGGTTGGGTTCGAGGCTACGGTGCACGGGAGAAGAAGCTGGTGGTGGCTACGGGTTCCTGGTGCTGCGCTGAGCACAACGGCGAGCTTGGCTTCAAGCCATAGTGGCTCTGGCCACGACGGCGCCATGGCCGGCGGCGGGGAGCTCTCGGGTGCGGTGGAAATGGCGATTACAGGGGCCAAACGAGCACGGGAGCTAGGGGAAAAGGAAGAGGAGCTCACAGCGGGGTCGGAGAGGGGGTCAGCGAGCTCGGGGAGGTCCTGGCGGCGGCGAATCGACCGGAGATGGCTCGGGTGCCCGAGGTTGAAGACGAGGGCGAAGACGGCGTTCGGCGGCGTTTGGGGTCGCGTGGGTCAGCGGAGAGGTTCAGGGCGACGACGCGGAGCTATTGGGCTCGTCGGAGGGGCGAGGGGGTGGCTCTGGTGGCAACTACGGCGATCGGCGGCGAGATACGTGCTCGGCCATCGCGGGGGAGAGTGAGGGAGACGAGGGGGAGAGTGAGCGAGGATGAGAGGGGGACGTGGGGGGTCGCGTGGCATCCCTAGACGTCTCCAGGACATCGGCAGAAGCAGGAGGTGGCTGGCGTATGGCCGCGGGCGCCGGCCACGCGCTCCGCGTCCTTCTAGCGCGAGGAGGACGACGACTGGCAGGGCCAGTCGGCTGGGCCGAGCCAGGTGGACTGGGCCAGCACAGGTAAGGCCCAGGTAGCTTCCCTCTCTCTCTTTTTTTATTTGTTTCTGTTTTTCTATTTAACTGCAACTGTTGGGCTTTAATTAAAATACTAAAATGTTCCCAAAAATCCTGAAAATAATTGTGGGCTCTGTTTAGATTATTTCCAACAGCAAACATTTATTTCCAGAATTATTTGGGCATTTAAATTATTTTATAGCATTTAAATGCCCAAATTCAAATACTTATGATTTAATTCAATGACCTTCTGTTGACCTAGAAAAATATGCACCAATTTTGCCAGAGGTTTTAACCCAAGACAAAGAGGGTGAACTTTTTAGAAGGGCATTTTAGGTTCATTGAAAATAATTTTACTAAACCCTAGTTGTTTCCAGGGGGTGTTGGGGGTTTCTGCCTTCCCCATTTCAAATTTAAGAGAAATTTAAACATGATGCACACTCTAATGCTTGAACTAGCTAGGGTGTGACATCTATACATTTTTCTCCCCCTTTGGCAACATGTTACCAAAAAGTTCCTAGAAAATGCATAGCACTAAATCGTCTCTCAGGCTTGGTCTTCAGGTGGTGGTGTCGGGAAAACTCCAAGAACGAAGGCTTCAGTCGAAGTAGATGGAGTTGATGGAGTAGGTGCTGGAGCTGGTGGCACTGAAGCTGTAGCTGGTGCCGATGAAGTGGCTCTGGTGTCTGGAACATGCACTACAGTAGACCTCTGAGCTCTAGGCACTTTGGCAAATGCATCAGTGGTTGTCTTGCCCTTCCTCTCCTGCATATCATCCTGAAGTTGCTCCACAACAGACTGGATCTCAGTTACCTTCACATCCAAGTCATAGAACTTTTGCTCCACGATCCACTCCAAGCTCTCCTGGTTTTGAGTCAGGGTGGCCAGTCCCTTCTCAATCCTCGGAGTGGAGGCAATCAAGTAGCCAAGCTGATCTTGCTTGCTCTTCAGAAGATACTGAGATGCTTCTTCAGTAGTTGGCATCCTTGCAGCCTTTTCAGCCTTTGCCTTCTCCTTCTTGGCTTGTGCATGCACAGAAGATGGTTCATTTTCACCCATCACCATAGTGTTGTCCTCAAATTCTGGGTAGATGGGCAGGTGCTCCTTGTCCAGCAAATATGTGCCTGTGCCCATCTTGGAGTTAATCAGCTCCTGAATCTGTGGGGCATATCCACAACTCCTCTTCTGATCTGCAGCTGTCCTCTTTATGGTTTCCACTATGAGGCTCATGACTTTGAATTTCTGTGGGACATCAAAGATGTGAAGCAAGTTTATTGCATGGCCTCTGATTATCTTGTGATCACCTGACTTTGGCAAGAGAGTGTGCCTGAGGATCCAGTTGATAGTTGGCAAGCCTGACAGAAGGTAATGTACAGATCCAAACTTGTGTGTCTCAAGAGCAGCATCTAGGATCTCCTTGTACATGTGTGCCATGGAGTTGTGATCCTTCTTCTTCTTGGCATAGACATCCAAGTCATCTTCACTCTCTTTTGGGGCATTGATCAACTTAGCCCATTCTCCAACTGTTGACTGGTACCTCGTACCTTCAGACATCCAAACAATCCTTCCATCTGGGTAGAAGTGAGCTGTGGAGTAGAACTGCATGATAAGCTCATCATTCCATTTTGTGAGCTTTTGAGCCACAAACTCATCAACTCCACAAGCCTTGAAACTACCATACACACCTGGATAATGTTCATCATTCTCCTTGATGTAGTCTCAGTTAACCCATCTCATGTCACACACTATTGGTTTCTTGTCAAGCAAGATGGTCTCATAAAAGTCCTGTTGTTCCTTTGTATGGAACCTGTAGTCCACAGCAATCCTTCTCCTGGTGGCATATGGATCAGACTCTCTCCATAGCCTCAGACCTGAGTCCTTCCTGACTTTCATGTTCTCTGCAACTGGATGAGCATCATTGTGATCTGGAATTTTTGGCTTTAACTTCCTCAAGACATGTGTCATCTTCTTCTTCTTCCATTTCAGCTTCAGGCACTGGGGCCTTGTTCTTATCCTCAGCAGGGATGTTCATGGTGCTCCTCTTTGGTTTTGGCTTTGGAGCTAGAGCAACAGCCTTAGGAGCAGTCTTAGGCTTAGATGAAACAGCCCCTGCCCTGATGGCATCACCCATAAGCTTCTGAGCTTTGGGTGCTGGTGCAGCATCTTCTTCCTCTTCAGAATCTCTCATGATTGAGGATCTCCCAAGCACTCTAGCAGTGGTCTTCTTGACCCTCTCTTTCCTCTTCTTCTCTGCCACAACCTGCTCTTTGGGTGCAGATCCCAAAGTCTCTTGAGTAGATGCTCTGGCCTTAGACATTGGAATTCTCTTGGCAGGCACTTTGGTCTTCATACCAGGCTTAGTGGCAGCAGCAGTGCTATATTCCTTAACCACTTTATTCTTGGAAGTGGCCTCATCCTCAACTGCCACATAGTCTTCATCCTCAGATTCAGACGTTTTCTTCTTTCTGGCCCTAGTGGCAGCTTTGGGTAAGTTGCTTGGGGTGCTCCTGCTACCATCATCTGAGCTGCTAGAGGGACTAGTGCCCTCATTCAAGTAAACCTGCTCCTCTGACTTGTTCTGGCTGTCAGTCTGATCAGACATATTGCAAACACTGATAGCAGACCCTGTGAATAGATATAGATGAGATAGAGTGGATGAGCATCACAAAATGCAGAGGTTTTTGCAAAAGAATGAGTCAAAAACTTAGTTTTAGTTTTCCATAGAAAGCATTTCGGATCAACCGATTTGTTAACTCGGTGAGACCGAAGCAGCTATTGGAACCTAAACTAGTGAACTCGGTCAGACCGAGTCATAGTTCTGTGGCACCGAGACTGCTAAGGTTTCACAAAGTCCTGAACTCGGTCACACTGATTTGCAATTCTCGGTCAGACCGAGAATCACATGTGCAATGGCCTGAGCCGAATCGGTGGTAGCGAGTTCCACAACTCGGTGGGTCCGAGATGGTTTCGGCGGAAACCTAACCCTAAATTCTCAATTCATGACTAAACTACAGAGTGTTTTTGATGGATAGAATGATCTCAATCGTGGCAAGATACATGGCGAACACAATGTGCTAGGAATTAGATAAGGATAGCACAGTGATCGAGTTCATACCCTAGTTCGGCGATGAACTCGCTACGACGGTAATGGCGGGGGTGATTCCCGTTGACGGCGGTGGAGACCAGCGACAGGAGGCGGCTGGCGACGAGGAGGACGATCCAGAGACCCAGGGAGGCAGAGCAGTCTAAGCGCGGGTCGAGGAGATTCGGAAAGTTTTCCAAAATTTGACCCGTGGATATATATAGCCGGACCCTGTCGGTGTGACCGAGTGGAACAACTCAGTGGCACCGAGATGCATAACTGCAAGAAGTTGCTGCAACTCGGTGTGACCGAAAAGTTCGAATCGGTTGCACCGAAGTTGAAAACCCAGACCGACTTAGTGATCTCGGTATGACCGAATGGGTGAATCGGTCAGACCAAAATGCACAAAGAAGTTTTGGAAGTTTAAGTCTATGACGAATCGGGGACTCCGAGTGCTCCTCACACAGAGTGGTTCGAATCTGACTTGATCAAATTTTGTGATGCAGCATGAATAGAGTTTGAGATGAGAAAAGCATAGATAGCTAGAGAAGGTTCTTAGGCATTCTTGTCCATCCACTTGGCCAAAAGAAAAGGAAACCAATCAATCAAAACAACAAGTGGATGTCCTTGAATGACAAATGAAATATGTGGCAAAGCATGCACAAACAATTCTAGCATCTATCAAGCAATTGGCGATGACTAGGTCATCTATATATGAGTATATTGACTTAGGAGTCAAATGAGAACATTTGATCATAGGTCATACTCAACGTTTAAGCACAAGTGGGGTTACCACTTTTACATAAAGCGTTGTTGTGTTCACACCATTAGAGTTGCTTTAACTCATTGTTAGAGTAAAGCTCCCCCTAGATGTGAGATCCCCCCTAAGAGGGATGAACTAACCTTGGGTTTTGTCGATGATGACTTCATGTAGATGTTGAAGATGTGGATGCTCTAAATTGATGTAGATCATTCGGAGCTATCCTTTGGAGTGAGTTGCACTTTCAATACCTACACGAGTTATTCCCACAAGGAACAAACAAGGATATCCATAGACATAGAGTGATGCACACACAAGATGATGTCTATGAAGGCTTTAGGTTACCTTGTCCCTTGTCTTACCAACAAGAGGGGTTGTGACTCCTTGAACTAGTGCAAGATGTGAAAGTTGATTGCACTTGTTCTTGCCAAAATGATACGAGTGAAGTATGTTGGCGGAGTCACCCTCAAGAACTCTCTAGTTCTTCTTCTTCGGGATTCACACCATCTTGATGGGAATCCTCGGAGTTGTAGTTGTACTTGATGAAGTGGAACTTGATGTAGTCTTGGGAACCCACTTGACCAAGGCCTTAGGAGCTTCTTCAAATGCATCAATTTCCTCTTGAAGCTTGTCCTTGCCTTTTTGCTTGTGGTCTTGTGGTGGAAGATCATCTTGAGCTTGTGTCCCTTTGAAAGAAGTAGGATCATACTTCTCTTGTTGAGGAACAAACTTCGTCTTGGGGTATTGATCTTCTTCCCACTCAACTCCATTGGCATTGAACTTTCGTTCAAAACCAATACCTTGATTCTTCCGGTGCCTTCCTTGCTTGCGTACAATTTCCTCGAATTGCTTACTCCCGGCAAGGCTCTTGTAAACACCTTTCTCTATAATTCCCTTCAATAAGATATTTTCTTGCTCAAGTGTAACTTGTCTAAGAGAATCATTAATGGAATCAAGAGAACTACTAGAGGCAACAATATTGGATTTAGCATGATTATTGTTACTACTAGAAGAAGAATCTTTCTTGGTCTTGTTACTAGACTTGACTTGAGGCATGTAAGTGGATAAGAGTAAACGCTTGGCAATGTAAGAAGAACTTTTCTTGCGAAGATCATCATTGATTGCCTTTAAGAACTCATGCTCTTGCTCAAGATTGAGCTTTTTAAAACGTAATTTCTCATGAGTCCTTAAAAGTTCTTGATGATCTCCTAAGATAGTTTCATGAGCTAACTTAAGAGTGTTTAGTTCTTTAGTTAGAGACTCAATCTTCTCCTTATCATTGTCATTCGTTTCATCATAGTATTCATCACTATAGTTGTCAACAAGTAAATCATCATCACCTAACAAGTCATCTTCATCACTATTGAAATCAACATACTCGGGGTGTGATACCTTTGGACCTTTGGCCATGAAGCATCTTCCAATTCCTTCATTTGGTGAATCAAATATGTCGTAGGAGTTGGTTGACACAAGTTCTAGACCGGCAACACCTTCATCTTGAGTATATTCAGAGTCGGAGTGATAGCTTCTCTCGGAGTCATTGTCGGAGTCGGCGCCGGATACCCATTCACCAACATGAGCTTGATGTCTTCGTTTTGTGTAGCTCCTTGATGACTTGTCCTTCCTATCTGAATCCTTGCTTCTTCGTGAGGGTCTTTGTTCATATCGATCATCCCTACTCCTTCTCTCCCTTGATGGTGATTCTTATCTTCTACTTCTTCTTTTGGGAGAATCTTCTCTTCTCTTGTGGGGAGCCGTACACACATTGGAGTAGTGTCCGGGTCTTCCACAATTGTCGCATTTTTGCTCTCGACTAGAAGATCTTTTGTCATTGTAGGACCTTGACTTGGAACTTCTCTCTTTGCTTCTATTCTTGTAGAACTTGTTGAAGTTCTTCACCATTAGGCTCAATTCTTCATTAAAGGTTTGTTTCTCACTTGATGATGTGGGAGCTTCACATGAGGCTTTGTAAGTACCACTTGACTTGTTATGGAGCTCCTCCTTATCCTTGAGTGACATCTCATGAGCAACAATTCTTCCAATGACTTCCGTTGGCTTGAGATCTTTGTAATTTGGCATCATTTGGATCAATGTGCATACGGTATCGTATTTTCCATCCAAGGCTCTTAGGATCTTCTTGATGATGAATTTGTCGGTCATCTCTTCACTTCCTAAGCGGGCAATCTCATTTGTGATAAGAGCAAGCCTAGAGTACATTTCAGCGACACCTTCACCATCCTTCATTTTGAACTTGTCAAGTTGATTTTGAAGCACATCCAACTTGGATTCCTTGACGGAGTCGGTACCTTCGTGCATATCAATCAAAGTATCCCAAATTTCCTTTGCATTCTCAAGACGGCTGATTTTGTTGAATTCTTCGGGGCACAATCCGTTGAAGAGGATATCACAAGCTTGAGCATTGTATTGTAGCATCTTCAAATCATCCGCGGTAGCTTCATGATTCGGTTCTCTCCCATCAAAGAATTCACCTTGCAAGCCAACACACACAATAGCCCAAACGGCGGGGTTATGTCCAAGAATATGCATTTTCATCTTATGCTTCCAACTAGCAAAATTAGTACCATCAAAGTAAGGACCTCTACGGTGATAATTTCCCTCGCTAGACGCCATACTCTCCTAGGTTGTGAAACCAAGGCTATGACCACCAAAAGCTATGGAAATCAAAGCAAATGGAGACCAAAGCTCTGATACCACTTGTAGGATCGAAAGTATGTCTAGAGGGAGGGTGATTATACTACTTGACCAAATAAAAATCTAGCCTTTTCCCAATTTTAGTTCTTGGCAGATTTTAGCAACTTTGGATACGTCAAGCAATCTTTTACACAATTCAAGCAAGCATGCAAAGAGTATATGAGCAGCGGAAAGTAAAGCATGCAACTTGCAAGAATGTAAAGGGAAGGGTTTGGAGAATTCAAACACAATTGGAGACACGGATGTTTTTGTCGTGGTTCCGATAGGTGGTGCTATCGTACATCCACGCTGATGGAGATTTCAACCCACGGAAGGTAACGGTTGCGCGAGTCCACGAAGGGCTCCACCCACGAAGGGTCCACGAAGAAGCAACCTTGTCTATTCCATCATGGCCATCGCCCACGAAGGACTTGCCTCACTAGCGGTAGATCTTCATGATGTAGGCGATCTCCTTGCCCTTACAAACTCCTTGGTTCAACTCCACAATCTTTGTCGGAGGCTCCTAAGTGATACCTAGCCAATCTAGGAGACACCACTCTCCAAGAAGTAACAAATGGTGTGTTGATGATGAACTCCTTGCTCTTGTGCTTCAAATGATAGTCTCCCCAACACTCAACTCTCTCTCACGGGATATGAATTTGGTGGAAAGAAGATTTGAGTGGAAAGCAACTTGGGGAAGGCTAGAGATCAAGATTCATATGGTGGGAATGGAATATCTTGGTCTCAACACATGAGTAGGTGGTTCTCTCTCAGAAAATGTGTATTGGAAGTGTAGGTATGTTCTGATGGATTTCTCCATGAATGAAGAGTGGGTGGAGGGGTATATATAGCCTCCACACAAAATCTAACCGTTACACACAATTTATAATTATCGGTGAGACCGAATTGAGAAACTCGATCGGACCGATTTAGCAAACCTAGTGACCATTAGGATTTTCGGTGGGACTGAGATGCAACTCGGTAGGACCGATATGGTTAGGGTTAGGGCATAACGTTATCTCGGTGTGACCGATTACACAAACTCGGTGGGACCGATTTTGGTAATAAGCTAACAAGAGAGTTGGCCAGGTAAACTCGGTGGGACCGATCGCTCATTTCGGTGGGACCAAAATGTTACAAAAGGGAAACAGAGAGTTTACATTGCAATCTCGGTGGGACCGATCGCTCATGTCGGTAGGACCGAAACGTTACGAAGGGAAACTAAGAGATTCCAACACCATCTCGGTGTGACCGAGATCCCTATCGGTGAGACGGATTTGCCTAGGGTTTGTGGTAGTGGCTATGACATCTGAACTCGGTGGTGCCGGATAGAAAGAATCGTGGGGCCGAGTTTGACTTTTGGTTTAGGTCATATGTGGATGTGGGAAGGTAGTTGAGGGTTTTGGAGCATATCACTAAGCACTATGAAGCAAGAACCTCATCAAGCAACACCTCATCCCTCCTTGATAGTATTCGCTTTTCCTATAGACTCAATGTGATCTTGGATCACTAAAATATAAAATGTAGAGTCTTGAGCTTTGAGCTTGAGCCAATCTTTTTGTCCTTAGTATTTTGAGGGGTCCACTTTCCTCATCCATTCCATGCCATTCATTGAGCTTTTCCTGAAATATTAATCTTGGAATAGCATTAAGCTCAGTGAGCTATATGTTGTTAGGAATTACCAAAACCACCTAGGGATAGTTGCACTTTCAGTAAGTAGTTTCAGGATCACTTCTTGATCACTTCTAGCTTCACGACCGTTGCGTTGCTTCTTTTCTCGCTCTTATTTGCGTATGTTAGCCACCATATTTGCGTAGTGCTTGCTACAGCTTCACCTCTTTACCCTATCCTACCCATAAGCTTAATTAGTCTTGATCTCGCGGGTGTGAGATTGCTGAGTCCTTGTGACTCACAGATACTTCCAAACAGTTGCAGGTGCCGATGATACCAGTGCAGGTGACGCAACCGAGCTCAAGTGGGAGCTCGATGAAGATCATGATCATTGTTTTGTGTATTTTCCGGTTGATCAGTAGTGGTGCCCAATTGGGACGATCAGGGATCTAGCATTTGGGGTTTTCTTCCTTTATTTTAGATCCATAGTCGGACCTTGATTGTATTCTGGATGATGTATGTTTAACTTGTTATTTGTGTGAAGTGGCGATTCTAAGCCAAATCTTTATCCCTTTCTTATTCAGTACATGGGATTGTGTGAAGATTACCCCACTTGCGACTAAACCACTATGCGGTTATGCCTCTAAGTCATGCCTCGACACGTGGGACATATAGCCGCATTGTGGGTGTTTCAAGTTGGTAACAGAGCCATCCCCGACTTAGGAGCCCCCTGCTTGATCGAATCACTGACGTTGTTGAGTCTAGACACTACAAGAATTCTATTAATTCATGACAGAATGAATCCGTCACAGGCCTGTGCAAAACTATCGTGGAAGGGCATACGTGACGGATTCAAAATCCGTCATGTATATCGCGTCATAATTTTACCACCGCACACTCCATGACGGATCATCCAAAACCGTCATGGACCATGACGGTTCTTGACTGTCATGGATAACAGTTAACTGACATACTCATAACGGCGTTAACTTACCGACCAAATCATCATCTGACATGGATCTGACGTGGCAGCCCATGTAGTAATCAGCCCATCTAAAGTTTTGGCCTAGTAAATTTCAGTTGAGTCCAAAAGTGGCTGCCCATAATAATTTCAAGTAAGGCCCACTAATTTCAGTCCAAGACATAGGCCCATCTCTCATTTCTCTTGGTCCATGAAAATTTCAAGCCACTAAGAATTTGACGAAAAATATATGCTCTTGTCATTAAAAAAGAAAATTACAGAAATACACCAAAAGTATACCAGTACGGGAGCAAAAAGAAGACACAAAAAACATTAATTTTACAAGCATGTCTCAAAGTACACTATGCTACTCTACAACCAGTAACGCCCAAATCAATCGAGGCCAGCTCTCGTCAAACATCGACTAGGGGTCATCCCATGTTTCTGCACACCAAAGTCATCAGCATGCACATCTTTGTTGTTGAAAATGCTCCCAAAAACCAATATCTTCCACATGATGAAAATTATGTCACATTATAAAATATTATAGCAAGTAGGTAAAACTAGAAGTAGCTAACTACACGTTATAAGGTTCTATAATTTTTTTCACTCCCTGGATGCAAAGTGGTGCAACAAATTTAATCAAACATGGGAAAAGAAACAACTAGCGACAACAAAAAGGAATGATGAATATACATAGGTCAACAGAGTTGGTAGGGAGAAAAGAACTAAACTCCATTGTGGTTATTTGACATAAAAAGTTCCACTACACTAAACTCGATAAGACATGCAGCCCAGCTAAATATTCTGTGATGAGAAGTGCTAGCCGCATATCAATTAGATGATACTCCCTCCGTCCGAAAATACTTGTCGGAGAAATGGATGTATCTAGACGTATTTTAGTTCTACATACATCCATTTTTTTATCCATTGCTCCAACAAGTATTTTGGGACGGAGGGAGTACCAGTTAACAACACATGCTTCTGCACAGGCTAGTTATTTTGCAAAAACATATCATAATAATATACTGGACAACAATGATATTACAACACTAAGTAAGCTTGAAAACGTATTCCTATGTTATCTATGAACAGGATCGTGGCCCCTACATTCTGTCCTTGGTAGCCACATTGTAATTCTTACTAGGCCACTCGTATTTACTTCTCCTGACCCCTCCCCCCACCTCCTTCTCATCATGTAACATAAACTGATTGGACTGTTTTGACACACTAACATATTAATGTAAAGTCAGTGGGAGCCTTTCCCACTGTCATCAGTTCTGAAAAAACTGCTATAAGAATAATCATGCAATCTAAAACTAATGCTCATCGTAAACATACTCAGAACCACATTAGCTATATGAACTGTACATGTCAAAGATGTGAAACACATTAACAATTGAAGTTAATTACTCCATTTCACAAAACATACAGGACAAAAGTGGAGTTATGATCAGAACCAACGCATTTACATGATGCAAAATGCAGTACATGTTTTATTCTAGAACAAACAAAATACATTTAGAAACATAATGAAGGAGTATTACGGAGAGATTGCGATGCAAAAATTGAAGGAATGTACCCAAAATATCCAAAGATATAATTTCCTAATAAAAAGAGGCCATATTTTGACTCTCCACTGCGACATACGTGAAAAATATAACTATATTGAGCGTTTAAATTTTAATGACAGAAAGGTGCATCTCCATTGGTGGAGTCATGCTCCCTTTCTAAATGAGCTATAATTATTAGTAAAAAATCAGCCTCTAAGCGACAGTTATGATAACCTGCCAACTGGTGTCCGAGTTATCTTAAAAACAACCCAGACTATATTGTATCGCTGTTGGGACCCTATCATCTCTCAATTAAGCATCTAAATGAACTATTTAGTTGAGTTGTGCCGCTCCTGTATACACAGTTTGTTGTAACAGAGTTTCTGCAGTTTAAGAAAACACATGGTGCACATCATGATATACAACTACAATCACAAAGCCACAAACTCCTACCTACGACTGTTATGTAGGAAATGAACATAAAGCTGTCATAAATTTCTGAATTCAAAATAAAAGATGGGTAAAAACTGTAAAGCTAGGAGAGGGAGAGTGAAGGGAACTGACTATACGCCACCTACACATGGTGCACATCACGGTTCTGTTTTTTTTAAGATACGCGCCTGGGGGCGGCCCTGGGGGCCGACGGCCGGGGACCGACTCGCCCCCAGTGCCGTTTTTTCGCCAGCTCACCCCTAGGCGGCGCTTTTAGACGCCCCCTGGGGGGCCAACGGCTGGAGATGCCCTAAGCAGCAGAGATACTGAAAAGTGTAGTTTATCAAGATGACAAAGGGAAAGACATTGTGCTTGCATTGCGTTGACATACTCTCGATGCATGTAATATAATTTTAATGTGGTATATATGGATTGGAATGATGATTTGAACATACTAGCATACTGGAGACAACATAGATATACGTACATATATGGCTCTGTCAGAAACTGGAGCAAAATAACACCACGCCCAATCCTGAACTTCTGATGGTTCTGATATTGATTCTGCATTAACTCCTCCTGCTCAAGAACCAAGTCGATGTACATACATATCAGAATCATTCCAGAGTGATTCATGTACCTTAACAATAAATAAAAACTATTGGAGCTAGAGGACAGGAGACAGAGGCCAAGGGGTTACTGGATTTGCCGACGTCCTACACGCGCCACTGGATGGGGGAGAAGGGGGTTCAGCGGCGGGACGTGCTTATGTTGTAACGGCGCTCCTCCTTAGAGGTCGACGAGGAGGAGCACCAGCGTTCGCCGGCATTGTCGTCGAGAAGGACAAGCTCGCCGTGCCCGCCCTCGTCCCGGACAGGCGACTGCAGGGTGCGCCGCGTCCATGGATCCTGCGGGAGGAGATCCTCCGCACCGCCCTGCTCAAGGTGGACCACAAGGAGGCGAGGGCGCGCGTGGGGGCGCCGTAGACGACGAAGAAGAGCCGCCAGAGGCCGCCGGAGATGCGCCGATGACGAAGGCGGTGCTGGAGTCTAAAACCTAGCACGGGAGTGGATTTTGGGAAAGCGGTAGAAGCCAGGAGGGGGAAATCTTGCCGGAAGGGAGGATGGACCGGAGCGAGGCGAGCTCGGTGGTGTGCTCCGCGCCGGCTATAGCCGCTGCAATCACCGGAATCGGACGCGGGCGGCTGTGGCGGCTGAGGAAGGGAGGAGAGAATGGGGATTAGGGTTACATGGCTGTGGCTCGTGGGCTTAAGTAGTCTGGCTCGAAATTTTGGCCACCGGCCGCGTGGGCAACTTAAAAATTTACATTTCCGCGCGCGCTCTGGAAAGTTTGCGCTTTCTCTTTTAGTTTTAACTTTTTATAATACATATAAACCATTGGCTATATCCAACTGACATATGGGACAAATAAAAGTCACACAGGACACATCGGCGGCAATCGGTGACGGTCCGGATGGTGTGTAAAGAAAGAAACGACTAAGCACTAGCAAGTCAAACAATGACAATTTTCGTGACGGCCAGTGATGTCCATCATAAAGGGGCTACCTTTTTGGGAGGGCAGTCACATCCTGCTGATCCATGACGATTTCCGTGATGGATAAGAGAAATTGTCATTGTCTGTGACGATTTCTGAGAACGTCAACAGAAATCCATCACGTATTAACAGGTTTCTTGTAGTGAGAACAAAATGTTTTGAGTCTTACGATTATATATAGAAGAGTAGGATTCTTTTTACTCCTCAGTCTCTTTGTTGCTCTGGTGAGGCCCCCTGACGTAGAAGTTTTGACTCTCCTCTCCTCAAATTTCATGATTTTTTAGGATCACGCGGGTATCTTGGAATCTTTCGATAGTCTTGTGACAAGGACATTGTTCATGGTGCCTCCTGACATTTAGGGGTTGTGGCAGTGTCCCGGGGAGTTGAGCTCCGAGGTGTTGTCATCACAATTTTATCGTTATAGTTCTGGAATACCTGAGTTCCCGACATCGAAAATCTCTTTTATGCAGTTGTTGGTGAGATAACCTCGACGCCACCCAGTACTGGGGCGGGAGTTCAGGAGTATTGCCATAACTCGTATAACGGATGCTTTTCAAAGGTTGAGGTACACGATTTCCGAAGGTTTATTGGTTATGTGTTGAAGGATGGATACAACTGGATGTAGGGATTGTTAGTTTGGGTGAGATATTATGCTTCCCCTGTATCCCCACCACCTGATTGTATAACCAGAAAGTTTCGGGAGTTTATAAGTGGGAGTTCAAGTAGCTCCTAGAATATCTTTCCAACAGACACATGATACGATATGGGATCTATTATATGTTTGTTTTCGGCTTATTTTGCAAGCCAATCCTTTGTTTTGTTTTGAGTTGTGGTATTCGAATTGCTTCAATGTCAAGTGTTGATTCCATACCTTCCCTAAGTGGTGTTCTCACACTTCTATGTGAATACCAATCCTTCTTGATCATCGAGGTTGTCATGTCAATCCTTTTCAACCGGCGTGTTTCTCTTCAAGTGGATCCAATCATTTTCAACATCCGCAAGATCAACTCCAAGTCTTCTCAACGTTATTTCTTTCATCCGTCCTAAGTTGCCTTTGTTTTTCCCCCCCTCCCCCCCTTTTTCCTTCAAGGAATCAGACTTCTTATTCAAGTATCCTTTGATTAATGGGAAGTCTCTCCATTCTTTTCCATCAATGTTCTTACCGAGTGTTGGGGATACACATAACAGGTAGGACCATGAAGGATCAAAATATCATGAAGCATGGGGTCCACACAACATGTGGGTCCAGATAAATTTCATACAGACATATTATCCACTTGGACAAGCAGCATACTATCCACTCGACCAAGCATCATACCATCCACTCAGATGACAGTTCACCACTCGACGGTACGACTCACTCGGATATACAAAGACCAGCAGGCAGAAAAACAGTCGGCGTCATTCTCATAGTGAGGGCTTGGTAGTGGGCTGGCATTATGGCATTCATGCCCCACTTTTTAACATAGCAGGTTAGGGGGTGGCACACTCTATATAAGCCACCCCCACCACTAGACTAAGGGGTTTTTTCTTCCACCTCTCTCTCTTTCTCACCATTTAGCTTGAGGCATGGAGATCCGTTCTCCCCCCCTCTCTCTCAAATACACCATGTAATCTCCAGATATAGACTAAGATAAAACAAAGCCTCTTCGGAGCACGAGACGTAGGGCTGTTATCTCCACCGTGAGAGGCCCGAACTCGCTAAAACCATCGTGTCACCCATTTGCATCTCGATAGATCATGCTCCTTTATCCTACCCCTCTCTTACTGTTGGAATCGTTCCCACGACAGTTCGCACCCATCTTGGGACATGGCGTCTATCGAGCCATGATGTAGATGGTTTTTCATTCATCTAATTTCCTATTCATGCGGTTCATACGAACAACTCAAGCACCGCAAAAGTGGAGGAGAAGATACATCTTCACCCGACACTGCAAGCGTGCATGACCATTCACAAATGCGTCGATCAGGCGATTTCCTTCTACACTGTGGGCTTCATCTTCGAGGGCCGGTACCGCTGGACAGACGCGCCGCCGCTAGGCGGTGTGCGGCTCCTCTCCGCCGAGCACTCCGGCGGTGCCGCCTCCATGGGTGCCGACGACCTGCGCCGCTACCTCAGGTTCACGGGCGACGACCCCAATGCCATCAAGGACTCCGAGCGCGAGGCGAATCGCCCGCTCGACCGGACCGACCGGGGCGGCCACCAGCGTGCCTCCCGCTTCGTCTTCTCCGTCGAGCCCAACACACCCGTCTGCTGGTTGCGGCGACAGCAGGCGTTCAGCAGTCACTCCGGTGACACGGACGCTCGGTTGCTGCACGACCCCCAGGCTCTGGCACGTCCATCCGCGCCGGATCGGCCCCTCTGGCGGCGTTTCCAAGTCACGTCGCTGCAGCCGTTGTTCGGGAGTAAGGGACCAACCCTGTAGCCCGTTTAGTGCGTTAACCGCATGCGAGCATAGCCCACCTCCTCGTCGCGCAAGGAAACGGAAGAACGTGGGGTGGCCGTTTCGCTAAGGTAATTGCGTCATTAAGCGGCTCATCAGGTGAGTATTTCATGCACCAAATTCCTAATTACTGTAGCCAAAAC
The DNA here is from genome assembly GCF_003073215.2 of Triticum urartu. Classification (NCBI taxonomy): domain Eukaryota; kingdom Viridiplantae; phylum Streptophyta; class Magnoliopsida; order Poales; family Poaceae; genus Triticum; species Triticum urartu. The sequence goes on from NC_053026.1 coordinate 471,910,545, forward strand.
TCCTGCTATTCATGCACCAGCAATTGGTGCATGCATGCATGCATGTGCAACCGCCCGGCCATTAATTGCGTGGCTATGCTTGCTAACTGGCTATCTTGCATGAGCGTTGGGGTCAAAAAAATAATAATATTCGTAGCTATACTTGCTACTAACTTGCAGGATCATTTGTCCTGTTGTCATCCACCGACTGCAGTTTATTCGGATGGACGTTTCGTTCAAGCGAATAACACGATGACAGGCAAATGAGTTTTTCATTTGGATTACTAAACGTTCAGATTCATTCAGATGCATTTTTTATATACAACTAACATGCAGTGACTTGGCCGCCTGCACACCGTCGCTCAACTAGTCACGCCAGCGTCACTCGGTCGCGCGTGCATGGTCACTTGATGTCCCGCGCCTCGTCACCCCGCAGGACGTGTCTACAACACTCGAACACTTCGAGCGTCGCCAGTCTGTGGGATGTGTCTGCTTGACTCAAACGGCCCACGCGTCGCCACTCCTTCTAGCCTTAATTCCTGCCCATTTATTCCCTTAATTCCTTCCATTTATTTCCTGCATGCAGGGATAAATTGCCGTGGGAAACATTTATTCCGTATATGAATGGCTCTAACTCTCACATAATTAGCTCTCTCTTGCATGCAGATTCTACGTACACGTTCAGAATGTGCGCAACTCCTTCAATGTGTTGGTCGGCCAAGCAATCACACCTAAATACTTGTGATTTATTGCTCCACAACCAACAGATCAAGCTCTGCATCAAATCAACCTCCTCAAGGAATAACTCCATATAGAAAAAAGGAAACAAAAGGACTGACTTCCATCAGTACGCCACTCTGCTGACCCAGCACTCGGCAACAACTCCCTTCAGTCAGCAACTTGGCATGATCACTCGAATGGGACTAGCTCACTCGGATCAAACCGGATCACTGGTGTTGATCGGCCGTTCGTGCGCCGTCACTCTGCCGCCCGTACATCATCACTCGACTGGACATGTCCTCACCCGCCCACCACATGGTCACGCAGTTGCTCGCATCATCATCAACTTGCCTAACTCGGACGCCTCATGCGTCATCACTTTACGGGACACGTCTACACCATTCGAACGTCCCGCACATCGTCACTTCGCGGGACGCGTCTACTTCACTCAGACGCCTCGCCCTTCATCACTCCACGGGACGCGTCTACTTCAATCGGACGCCTCGTGCATCATCACTCCGCGGGACACGTCTACTTCACTCGGACGCCCCGCCCATCGTTACTCCGCCGGACGTGTTTACTTCACTCAGACGCCCCGCACATCGTCATTCCGCGGGACACATCTACTTCACTCGGACGCACCGCTCATCGTCACTCCACGTGACGCGTCTACTTCACTCGGACGCCCCGCGCATCGCCACTCCACGGGACGCGTCTACTTCATTCGGCCGCCACTCGCGTCGCCATCGGTTGGTCATCTCATCACCACTCGGCCGCCCCGCGCGTCGCCACTCGGTTGGTCACCTCATAACCACTCGGCCGCCCCGCGCGTCGCCATCGGTTGGTCACCTCATCACCACTCGGCCGCCCCGTGCGTCGCCATCGGTTCGTCACCTCATAACCACTCGGCCGCCCCGCGCGTCGCCATCGGTTCGTCAGCTCATAACCACTGGGCCGCCCCACGCCTCGCCATCGGTTGGTCACCTCATCACCACTCGGCCGCCCCGCACGTCGGTTGGTCACCTCATCACCACTCGGCCGCCCCGCGCGTCGCCACTCGGTTGGTCACCTCATAACCATTCGGCCGCTCTGTGCGTCGCCATCGTTTCGTCACCTCATCACCACTCGGCCGCCCCGCGCGTCGCCACTAGGTTGGTCACCTCATCACCACTCGGCCGTCCCGCGCATCGCCATCGGTTGGTCACCTCATCACCACTCGGCCGCCCCATGCATCATCATCGGTTGGTCACCTCATCACCACTCGGCCGCCCCACGCGTCGTCATCGGTTGGTCACCTCATCACCACTCGGCCGCCTCGCGCGTCGCCATCGGTTGGTCACCTCATCACCACTCGGCCGCCTCGCGCGTCGCCATCGGTTGGTCACCTTATCACCAGTCGGCCGCCCCCGCGCGTCGCCACTCAGTTGGTCACCTCATCACCACTCGGCCGCCCCGCGCGTCGCCATCGGTTGGTCACCTCATCACCACTCGGCCGCCACGCGTCACCTCATCACCACTCAGCCGCCCTACGCGTCGCCATCGGTTGGTCACCTCATCACCACTCGGCCGCTCCGTGCATCGCCATCGGTTGGTCACCTCATCACCACTCGGCCTCCCCACGCGTCGCCACTCGGTTGGTCACCTCATCTCCACCCGGCCGCTCCACGCATCGCCACTCGGTTGGTCACCTCATTACCATTCGGCCGCTCCGCGCGTCGCCATCGGTTGGTCACCTCATCACCACTCGGCCACCCGCGCGTCGCCACTCGGTTGGTCACCTCATAACCATTCGGCCGCTCCGTGCGTCGTCATCGGTTGGTCACCTCATCACCACTCGGCCGCCCCGCACGTCGTCATCGGTAGGTCACCTCATCATCACTCGGCCGCCTCACGCGTCGCCATCGGTTGGTCACCTCATCACCACTCGGCCGCCCCGCGCATCGTCATCGGTTGGTCACCTCATCATCACTCGGTCGCCTCGCACGTCGTTGTCGGTTGGTCACCTCATCACCACTCGGCCGCTCCGCGCATCGCCACTCGGTTGGTCACCTCATAACCATTCGGCCGCTCCGTGCGTCGTCTCTAGGTTGGTCACCTCATCACCACTCGGCCGCTCCGCGCGTCGCCACTCGGTTGGTCACCTCATCACCGCTCGGCTGCTCCGCATGTCGCCACTCGGTTGGTCACCTCATCAACACTCGGCCGCCCCGTGCGTCGGCACTCGGTTGGACACATCTACATCAATCGGTCGCCCCTCGCATCGCCATCGGTTGAACACATCTTCACCACTCGGCCACTCGCGCGCCTTCAGACAGCTAAGTCATTCTACATGCACTACATTCTATTATTTCCGCATTCCCAAGTATCCTGTTATTCACACATCACATTCACTCGGAGGCCATGCCACCAAGTGTACCTCTATGCTCGGCTGCTTATTTTCACCCGAGTCCAACTTCCATTCTTTCGCATACATCATTCACGAACACCATGTGTTCTTCATTTGGAGTTTGCATCGGTCCCCCGGGGCCGCAACTCAGTCGAAACACTACATTTCCGTTTTATTTGAGCCAACACTTCTTTTGCGGGAAAAGAGCCAGCACTTTGACAACTTTGAACAGATCCTTCGCTCTTTCAAACTCTTGCTGGTCAACCAGCAAGCCCCTTGCACTCCGAGCAGGTGTCTATGGGTGTTATTCACACAAATCATTTCCACACACATCAAATTTCCTCGAGAAATTATTTCGTTAGCTTGTGCCCTTTTTTACACAAGTTATGCGATCACTCGACGGCCCTATGCGCCAACTTCATCGCTGTCCGGACTCGGTCACCGTACCGATTCTAGCACACCACAACACTGACATTGTCGCTCTATTGACTTCAAACATATCCGACCAACCCCTCTGTGGAATCTTCTTCATCATATCAATGATATAGACCTCGTCAGGCATGAGACAGATAAGTCCCTTTTATAATTAAACTTCACACTTCACTCCTTTGCGAGTTTCCCTCTTTCGAGCATCACTCGGAAGCTTCTCCTCATCTTTACCCGAGTCCGGGTAGATGAATTGCAAATCATCCATTCAAAACTATATTTCTCATTCCAACGTGTCCGTTGTGAAAGCTTGTAGTACGATCGGGTGCTACGCCGCACTCGGGGGCTGCATCTCATTTGGAATGACACTCTCCTGAGTGGTCGAGTACTTCATCACCAGCCAAATCCTTCACTTCAACAAGTGCATACGATCCGCCACTTTGACAAGTTTTATAATCACCCAGACACACTGCGCGCCATCTTCATTTCTACCCATACTAAGTTGTCACACCGGTCTTGTTGCGTCGCAACCACACTACACCGACCTCGTCACTACATTAGCTTCGAAAGCATTCGGCTAACTCCTTCGAAGACAATTTCAGCCACTTGGCTAGACACGCAATCTTTTACTCGGCTGCCCCGCGCGTCGTCACTCGGCCACCTCGCACATCACCACTTGGATGGACACGTAGTCCTTCACTCGGCCACCCCGTGCATCCTCACTCGGCCATCCCGCACATCGCCACTCGGTTGTGCACATCTTCACCACTCGGCCGCCCCGCGCGTTGCCACTCAGTTGTGAAGGTCTTCATCATTCGACCACCTCGTACAACTGAGTGATGACTCGTTCGCTCCACGCGTCGCCACTCGGTTGTGCAAGTCTTCACCACTCGACCGCCCCGCGTGTCATCACTCGGTTGTACACATCATCGCCCCTCGGCCACCTCGTGCGTCACCATCAGTTGGACATGTCTTTATCTCTACACCCCCAACACGGGAACGACTAAGTTACTCGTATGATCAAATCTCATATCACACTCTATAGCAAGCTTACCTCTTTCAAACATCACTCGGGGGCTACGCACAGCCGTTGGCCATGCTGTCCTCAGGGGTTACGCCCATTCGACCAACCCATTGATCACATCAGGAATATCTTTCTGACCATACATACAAGTGCCACCAAATTTTTCCTTGCAGTCAACATACCCCGATCAGTCGGGAAGCACATCCACTCGGACAAATACCCCTTTCACGCAAAATCTAATGGTCAATACAAGAAGTACTACTGGAACGACCACTCCCTGGAGTGTCCAGTTTTTTTCTACAGTCGGCAGTTTCAAAGTCGAGTGCATTCACCGTGCCAAGAGCACGAAGATTCATCTGCTTGACCGAGTTCCAGGCTGAATTTATTGTGTGCCGAGTGCACGAAGATCAGTCCGACTGATTCAGCTCCAGGCTGAGCTTATTTACCATGTCAACCGTCTGAAGATGCATCTGATTCACTCAATTTCAGCCTAAAAGATATTTACCGTGTCGACTGCATGGAGGTTTACCAGGAGACTTAAACCCTCTGCCCGACTCACCTAGTCCGACAGAGGCTCGAGGACTACACCTAGTGGGTGCACTCAGCGTGCCCCCACTGGAAGAGAACTCAGAAAGAAACATTTTTGCTCGGTCAAGACCAGCTCCAAATCACTCAAGTATTACTCGACTTCCGAGTCGAGGAGAAACAAGCTAGACCAATACCAGATCCTCAAGTACTACTCGACCTCTGAGTCGGAGAGGAACAAGTTTGATCGGTACCAGCTAAGAAGATTTTTAGTTTTCTCAAACCCCCGCCGACTGCCCGTAGTCGACGGCGGTCTCGGGGACTACACCCAGTGGGTGCACTCAGCGTGCCCCCACTGGAGTAATCTCCACTCGGTACGGCTTGGCCAGTCCGAGTGATGAACAACAAACAAACAAGTTCTAAAGACTCTCGTCAAACTACAAAAAAATCCTATAAGGTGAGTTTAATGCTCCTCCGTTGGACCTATTTGAGCCTTCTTCTAGGACTCAAAGCGTGAAACTCACACGTTTGGATCCAGAACCGACTCGTATTGACGTTTGCCCGGGATAAAGAATGTCATCTCTCCGAGAGAACAGTCCATGCGTCCATCCTATTGCCCCGAATTAATGACACACCCATACTTTGATCACGAGTTAACCTCTTCCGAGAGATGAACCAATGTCACCAAATTGCTCCACGCGGGCACTTACCCCGATCAGTTGGGAAGCGCAGTGCCGGAATCCACTGAGATTTTGTTCAAACCTTGGTTGTCTGAAAGCATGACGACATGTGCCGAGTATGTCCATAATCACTCGGACCAAATTGTGTCTTTCACGAACTCGTTTTGCAAAATCACAATCGATTCGGGGGCTAATGTTGGGGATACACATAACAGGTAGGCCCACGAAGGGTCGAATTATCATGAAGCATGGGGTCCACACAACATGTGGGTCTAGATAAATTTCATACAAACATATTATCCACTCAGACAAGCAGCATACTATCCACTCGACCAAGCAACATACCATCTACTCGGATGACAATTCACCACTCGACGGTACGACTCACTCGGATATACGAAGACCAGCAGGCAGAAAAGCAGTCGGCGTCATTCTCATAGTGAGGGCTTGGTAGTGGGCTGGCATTATGGCATTCATGCCCCACTTTGTAACATAGGAGGTGAGGGGGTGGTGCACTCTATATAAGCCACCCCCACCACTAGACTAAGGGGTTTTTTCTTCCACCTCTCTCTCTTTCTCACCATTTAGCTTGCGGCATGGAGATCCGTTCTCCTCTAGACTAAGATAAATCAAAGCCTCTCCGGAGCACGAGACGTAGGGCTGTTATCTCCACCGTGAGAGGCCCGAACTCGCTAAAACCATCGTGTCACCCATTTGCATCTCTATAGATGATGCTCCTTTATCCTACCCCTCTCTTACTGTCGGAATCGTTCCCACGACGCCCGTTGGTTCTCATCAAGATGCTCTACAAGTTCATCATTCTTCATTCTTTTCTTCTTCGGTGGGTTCAATTCAAGCTTTGTCGATCATATCTTTTCCTCGTTTCAAATGCTTTCTCATGCCGGTGCACCTCTTAATCGTTCATCTCTCTCTATTCATATCTGAAGTGCTGAAGATATATCAGAAGATTCAAGTTTCCATTCTCAATTCGCTCAAGTTCTTTTGAGGATGTTATCTCATTCAAGCCATTTAAATCAACCGGTGCAATCTCCCTTTCAAGTAATTGTTCAAAGGTGTTTCTTTTGAGTGGGCCATAACCCACAGGTCTTTTCCAAGGATCTTACCTGACTCTTCTATTTTTTCCGGAGTTACTCTTAAATTCTTTTTCAAAGTTTGACGTAAGAATGAATTGTCATCAGTCAAATGCCTTCTCCAAGATCTTTCACATTCTTTTCATCATTGGTTCAACCTTTCTAATTTCCTTTCCGGAGTTCCTCAACAATTCAAGGTGGTGTTTCTCATCATCATTATCAACATTTGAAGACCGAAGAAAAGTTCCTCTTAAATCCTTACCCGTTCTTTCAAAGATTCTCAGTTCAAGCTTGATGCTATCCTCTCATAATTTTTTTCGATTGAAACAATTCTTTTCACCCATCCGGAGCAATTCAAGAGTCTTTTCAGTTTGATTCTCCAGAGCCCATCATCTCAGAATTATTCATTCCAGCTTTCAGCTCTCGTTCTCCAAATCATACCGGTGCATCATTCAAGTATTCTCTAATCTGCTCGGGATCTCATCGGGTTCACTATGAAGGACCTCGGAGATATCCACTACTTCTTGGGCATCTACGTCACGTGCTCGCCGACCGGCTTCTTCCTCTCCCAAGAGCAGTATGCCGAGGGTGTCCTTGAGCGGGCCGCCATGGACAACTGCAAAACCGCCCCGACACCCGTCGACAACAAGGCCAAGCTCCTCGCCACAGAGGGGCCGCACGTCATCGACCCCACCGCCTACTGCAGCCTCGCAGGCGTTCTATCGTACCTCACGGTGACGCGCCCCGAGCTTGCCTACGCCATCCAGCAGATCTACCTACACATGCATGATCCATGCAAGTGCCATCTCGCCCTAATCAAACGTGCGCTTCGGTACGTTCATGGCACGGTCTCGCTTGGGCTGCATCTCTGTGCATCCTTGACTTTGGATCTTCGGGTCTACACCGACACCGACTTGGTCAGCTGCCCTGACACTCGTCGGCCGACCTCTGGCTACTGTGTATTCCTCAGCGATGCTCTGGTCTCCTAGCCCTCGAAGTGCTAATCTACTGTCTCCCGCTCCAGCGCCGAGGATGAGTATTGCGGCATGGCCAACGCCATGGCCGAGCGCGTCTGGATCCGACAACTACTCGGCGAGCTTCGATGCACGGTCACCACTGCTACACTAGTCTACTGCGACAACATCTTTGTCATGTTCCTCTCTGGCAACCCCGTCCACCACCGTCAGACCAAGCATGTCGAGTTGGACATCCACTTCGTCTGCAAGCGCTTAGCCCTTGGTGACTTCCGCGTGCTCCATGTTCCTACGCAGCAACACTTTGCTGATGTGATGACCAAAGGGCTACCAACAGACGTCTTTGATGACCCACAAGTATAGGGGATCTATCGTAGTCCTTTCGATAAGTAAGAGTGTCGAACCCAACGAGGAGCAGAAGGAAATGATAAGCGGTTTTCAGTAAGGTATTCTCTGCAAGTACTGAAATTATTGGTAACAGGTAGTTTTGTGATAAGGTAATTTGTAACGGGTAATAAGTAATAAAAGTAAATAAAGTGCAGCAAGATGGCCAATCCTTTTTGTAGCAAAGGACAAGCCTCGACAAACTCTTATATAAAGGAAAGCGCTCCCGAGGACACATGGGAATTATCGTCAAGCTAGTTTTCATCACGCTCATATGATTCACGTTCGGTACTTTGATAATTTGATATGTGGGTGGACTGGTGCTTGGGTGCTGCCCTTCCTTGGACAAGCATCCCACTTATGATTAACCCCTCTTGCAAGCATCCACAACTACAAAAGAAGTATTAAGGTAAACCTAACCATAGCATGAAACATATGGATCCAAATTAGCCCCTTACGAAGCAACTCATAAACTAGGGTTTAAGCTTCTGTCACTCTAGCAACCCATCATCTAGTTATTACTTCCTAATGCCTTCCTCTAGGCCCAAACAATGGTGAAGTGTCATGTAGTCGATGTTCACATGACACCACTAGAGGAGAGACAACATACATGTCATCAAAATATTGAACGAATACCAAATTCACATGACTACTTATAGCAAGACTTCTCCCATGTCCTTAGGAACAAACGTAACTACTCATGAATCATATTCATGTTCATAATCAGAGGGGTATTAATATGCATAAAGGATCTGGACAGATGATCTTCCACCGAATAAACCAACTTGTATCAACTACAAGGAGTAATCAACACTACTAGCAACCCACAGGTACCAATCTGAGGTTTTGAGACAAAGATTGGATACAAGAGATGAACTAGGGTTTGAGATGAGATGGTGCTGGTGAAGATGTTGATGGAGATTGACCCCCTCCCGATGAGAGGATCGATGGTGATGATTTCCCCCTCCCGGAGGGATGTTTCCCCAGCAGAACAGCTCCGCCGGAGCCCTAGCTTGGTTCCGCCTCGTGGCGGCGGAGTTTCGTCCCGTGAGCTTGCTTATTATTTTTTCTCGGACGAAAGACCTCATATAGAAGAATATGGGCACCGGAGGCCTACCAGGGGGCCCACGAGGCAGGGGGTGCGCCCAGGGGGTAGGACACGCCCCCACCCTCATGGATGGTGGGTGGTCCCCCTCTGGTGCTTCCTTCGCCCAATATTTTTTATATATTCTGAAAATGACTACTATGGAGTTTCAGGACTTTTGGAGCTGTGCATAATAGGTCTCTAATATTTGCTCCTTTCCCATCCCAGAATTCCAGCTGCCAGCATTCTCCCTCTTCATGTAAACCTTGTGAAATAAGAGAGAATAGACATAAGTATTGTGACATAATGTGTAATAATAGCCCATAATGCAATAAATATCGATATAATAGCAGGATGCAAAATGGACGTATCAACTCCCCTAAGCTTAGACCTCGCTTGTCCTCAAGCGGAAGCCGATATCGAAAAATATGTCCACATGTTTAGAGATAGAGGTGTCGATAAAATAAAATATGGACATGAGGGCATCATGATTATTCTTATAACATCAACATTTATATATATTGTCATATGATTACTTATGCTAAAGTAACAATTCATTCACAATTTCAAGTATGAATAAGAAACTTCATTGGAAACTAACAAACTATAATTTCAGTCATTGAAGCAATTGCAATTTATTGTAACATCGGAAAGAGTCAATATAAGAGCTTTTCAGCAAGTCCACATACTCAACTATCATTTTAGTCTTTCACAATTGCTAACACTCACGCAATATATATGGGTATGAAGTTTTAATCGGACACAGAGAAAGATAGGGGCTTATAGTTTTGCCTCCCAACCTTTTACGTCAAGGGTAATGTCAAAAATAATAGTTCATGAAAACTCACATCCAATTAGCTATATATATCAGGATCTTTCCAACACACAGTCCTTGCCAAAGGATAAAATGTAAAAAGGAAAGGTGAAGATCACCATGACTCTTGTATGAAGTATAAGGCAAGAATAAAAGATAGGCCCTTCGCAGAGGGAAGCAGAGGTTGTCATGTGCTTTTATGGTTGGATGCACGAAATCTTAATGCAAAAGAATGTCACTTTATTGCCACTTGTGATATGGATCTTTATTATGTAGTCCGTCGCTTTTATTTCTTCCACATCACAAGATCGTATAAAGCTTATTTTGTCCACACTAATAAATCATACATATTTAGAGAGCAATTTTTATTGCTTGCAACAATGACAACTTACTTGAAGGATCTTACTCAATCCATAGGTAGATATGGTGGACTCTCATGGCAAAACTGGGTTTAAGGATATTTGGAAGCACAAGTAGTATCTCTACTTGGTGCAAATAATTTGGCTAGCATGAGAGGGAAAGGCAAGCTCAACATGTTGGATGATCCATGACAATATAATTTATTTCGGATGTAAGAAAACATAACCCATTACGTTGTCTTGCCCAACATCAACTTTTTAGCATGTCATATTTTAATGAGTGCCCACAATCATAAAAGATGTCCAAGATAGTATATTTATATGTGAAAACCTCTCTTTCTTTATTACTTCCTATTAATTGCAACGATGACCACAACTACGTTTGTCAACTCTCAACAACTTTTATTCATCATACTCTTTATATGTGAAGTCATTACTCTCCATAAGATCCATATGATCTCTTTATTTCTTTTTATTCTTTCTCTTCTCTTTTATTTTTATTCCCTAAAATCATAGCAAGAAGGCAAAGCCCTTGACTCAACACTAATCTTTATTATATATAGCTCACGGACTCGATTACATAGAAGGATCATAAAGCAAAACTCAAAACTAGATCATACTAAAACTTTATTCTACTAGATCAAGATATTACCAAAAGGATCGAACTAAGAAAAATGGTAAAGATAGGAGTGTGATGGTGATACGATACCGGGGCACTCCCCCAAGCTTGGCAGTTACCAAGGGGAGTGCCCATACCCATGTGTTTATGTCTCTTTCTTCGGGGGTGGAGGAGATGGTGATGATGAAGATTGTTGTGCCTTCAGCTTTTTCATGTTGTAATTGAGAAGAGCGATCTCCTCCTTTAAATCATTGACCTCCGATTCCAGCTTCAAGATCTTGTCACATAAATCTCCTTTGCTTTTCTGCCAAAAACAAGAAGGAATAGATCGGTTGTTAGACAGTTTAGCCCTCTTGGGGACACTAGACTTCTTGAACTTCACGTGCATATCCCATGGTTGAGGTAGAGGGACATCCTCCTCCTCCGAACTTGAAACATTGATCATCCTCAAGTGAGCATCGTCCTCATCATCCGTAGTTCGACCACAAGGAGATACGTCCCCATAGGTCTTTGGGTCAGCAATGAGATGTGAGGCATAGCTCTCTGCGTCGAAGTCTTGAGAAGACATCTTGATCTAAATCTGCAGCAGAACAGCTCGAAACAAAAACAGAGGATCTTTGCATGGTACGGTGGTCAAAACCTTCGGGCGATTATATAACGAATTTTTACCGACCAAAAGAAGTATCGTGCAAGAAAACAGAGTCTAGAGGGCACACGAGGTGCCCACGAGGCAGGGGCGCGCCCAGGGGGTAGGGCTCTCCCTCCACCCTCATGGATGCCTCGTGTCCTTTCCGGACTGCTTGTTATTTTCCTATTTTTGAAAATATTCCAAAACGGAGAAAAAAAATGCTATTAGAGCTGTTTTCGAGTCGGTTTACTTACCGTACCACATACCTCTTCCTTTTCGGAGTATGAAACATTCTGGAAAGTATCCCTTATGTGTTCCTCCGGGGTTACGGTTTCAATAACATTAGTTTCAACATTTATGGGATTACCTGAGATATAATGTTCGATTCTTTGACCGTTCACCACCCTTGAATTTGTGCCTTCAAAGTTGTTGATTTTTATGGCATCGGAACAATAGAACTCCTCGATGACGTAAGGACCTTCCCATTTAGAGAGGAGTTTGCCTGCAAAAAATCTTAAACGAGAGTTGTATAACAATACATAATCACCTACATTAAACTCACGTTTTTGTATCCTTTTTTCATGCCATCTTTTAACTTTTTCTTTAAATAGTTTAGCATTCTCATAGGCCTGGGTTCTCCATTCATCAAGCGAGCTAATGTCAAAAAGCCTCTTCTCACCGGAAAGTTTGAAGTCATAGTTGAGCTCTTTAATGGCCCAATATGCCTTGTGTTCTAGTTCGTGAGTTAAGTGACAAGCTTTTCCATAAACCATTTTATATGGAGACATACCCATAGGATTTTTATATGTAGTTATATAGGCCCATAATGCATCATCAAGTTTCTTTGACCAATTATTTCTAGATCTATTAACAGTCTTTTGCAAAATTAATTTAAGCTCTCTATTACTTAATTCTACTTAACCACTAGACTGCGGGTGATACGGAGATACAATTCTATGATTAACATCATACTTAGCAAGCATTTTACGAAAAGCACGATGAATAAAATGTGAACCACCATCAGTCATTAAATATCTAGGGACTCCAAACCTCGAAAATAACTTCTTTAAGCATCTTAATAGAGGTGTTATGATCATCACTACTAGTTGGAATAGCTTCTACCCACTTAGTAACGTAATCAACAGCAACTAAAATATGTGTATACCCATTAGAGGAAGGAAACGGTCTCATATAATCAAAGCCCCAAACATCAAATGGTTCAATAACAAGTGAATAATTCATAGGAATTTCTTGACGTCTACTAATATTACCAATCCTTTGACATTCATCACAAGACAAGACAAACTTATGGGCATACTTGAAGAGAGTAGGCCAATAAAAACCAGATTGCAATACCTTATGTGCAGTTCTATCTCCAGCATGGTGTCCTCCATAAGCCTCAGAGTGACACTTGCGTAGGATCTATTCCTGATCATGCTCAGGAACACATCGTCTAATAACACCATCTACTCCTTCTTTATAAAGGTGTGGGTCATCCCAAAAGTAATGTCTTAAATCATAGAAGAACTTTTTCTTTTGCTGGTATGTGAAACTAGGTGGTATAAATTTAGCAACTATGTAATTAGCATAATCAGCATACCATGGAGCAGTACGAGAAGCATTTATGATAGCTAGTTGTTCATCAGGAAAGCTATCATCAATAGGTAGTGGGTCATCAAGAACATTCTCTAACCTAGAAAAGTTGTCTGCAACGGGGTTCTCAGCTCCCTTTCTATCAATAATATGCAAATCAAATTCTTGTAGCAGGAGAACCCATCTAATAAGTCTAGGTTTAGCATCTTTCTTTTCCATAAGATATTTAATAGCAGCATGATCAGTGTGAACAATTACTTCAGAATCAACAATATAAGTTCTGAACTTATCACAAGAAAATACAACTGGTAAAAATTCTTTTTCAGTAGTAGCATAATTTCTTTGGGCACTGTCTAGAGTTTTACTAGCATATTGGATATCATTTAATTTCTTATCAACTCTTTGTCCTAGAACAACACCTACAGCATAATCACTATCATCACACATAATTTCAAAGGGTAAATTCCAATCAGGAGGCTGAACAATAGGTGCAGAAATCAAAGCTTTCTTAAGTATTTCAAATGCTTCTACACAATCTTCATCAAAGACAAAAGGAACATCTTTTTGTAAGAGATTAGTCAGAGGCCTAGAAATTTTAGAGAAGTCCTTAATGAACCTCCTATAAAAACCGGCATGACCAAGGAAACTTCTTATACCTTTAATGTCCTTAGGACACGACATCTTTTCAATAGCATCAACTTTAGCTTTATCAACTTCAATACCTCTTTCAGAAATTTTATGCCCCAAGACAATACCTTCATTAACCATAAAGTGGCTCTTCTCCCAATTCAAGACAAGATTTCTTTCTTCACATCTCTGCAAAACTCGATCAAGGTTGCTTAAGCAATCATCAAAAGAAGTTCCATATACAGAAAAATCATGCATGAATACCTCAACAATCTTTTCACAAAAGTCAAAGAATATAACAGTCATACATCTTTGAAATGTAGCAGGTGCATTGCATAAACCAAAAGGCATACGTCCATAAGCAAAGGTACCGAAAGGGCAAGTGAAAGTTGTCTTTTCTTGATCCTCTTTTGACATAGGTATTTGAGAAAAACCAGAATAACCATCTGGAAAGCAAAAATGTGTATGTTTGGATAATCTTTCTAGCATTTGATCAATAAAAGGTAAAGGGTAATGATCCTTTTTAGTAGCTTTATTTAATTTGCGAAAATCAATTACCATTCTATAACCTGTAACAATTCTTTGTGGGATCAATCCATCTTTATCATTAGGAACAACAGTAATACCTCTCTTCTTAGGGACACAATGGACATGACTTACCCACTGCCTATCAGCAACGGGATAAATTATACCTACCTCCAAAAGCTTTAGTATTTCTTTTCTTACCACTTCTTTCATCTTAGGATTTAACCGTCGTTGGTGATCAACAACCGGTTTCGCGTCTTTCTCCAATTTTATTTTGTGCTGGCATAGAGTGGGACTAATGCCCTTAAGATCATCAAGAGTGTATCCAGTAGCAGCATGGTGCTTCTTCGGAGTTTTCAATAATTTCTTTTCTTCATGCTCTGAATGGTTAGCACTAATAATAACAGGATATATCTCTTTCTCATCAAGGTAAGCATATTCAAGAGTATCAGGCAAAGGTTTAAGCTCAAACATGGGATCACCCTTGGGTGGAGGAGGATCCCCTAGGATTTCAAAAGGCAAGTTGTGTTTCAAAATAGTTCCATGTTTAAAGAATACTTCATCTATTTCCCTTCTTTCATTCATAAACATATCATTTTCATGGTCGAGCAAATATTGTTCTAAAGGATCATTAGATGGCAGGGCAATAGAAGAAAGACCAATAATTTCATCTTTACTAGGCAATTCTTTATCATGGGGTTGTCTACGAAATTTAGCAAAATTAAACTCATGAGGCATATCCCCAAACCAATAGTAACAACATCCTTTTTGCAGTCTATCTTAGCATTAACAGTATTCAAGAAGGGTCTACCAAATATAATGGGACAAAAGTTATCTTGTGGGGAACCAAGAACAAGAAAATCAACATGATATTTAACTTTCCCACACAAGACTTCAACATCTCTAACAATCCCAACTGGTGAAATAGTGTCTCTATTGGCAAGCTTAATTGTAACATCAATTTCCTCTATCTCAGTAGGTGCAATATCATGCATAATTTCTTTGTATAAGGAATGAGGTATTGCACTTGCACTAGCACCCATATCACATAAGCCATGATAGCAATGATCTCCTATTTTTAACAGAAATAGCACGCATGCCTACAACAGGTCTATGCTTATTTTTAGTATCGGGCCTAGCAATTCTAGCAGCTTCATCACAAAAGTAAATAACATGTCCATCAATATTATCAGCCAAGAGATCTTTAACCATAGCAATACTAGGTTCAACTTTAATTTGCTCAGAGGGTGTAGGTGTTCTAGTATTACGCTTACGAAGCACAGTTGAAGCTTTAGCATGATCCTTTATTCTAATAGGGAAAGGTGGTTTCTCAATATAAGCAGTAGGAACAACAGGATCAACATTATAAGTGATAGTCTTTTCTTCAACTTTAATAGGTGCAACTACTTTTACTTCAATGGGAGGATTATATTTAAACCACTTCTCCTTAGGGAGATCAACATGAGTAGCAAAGGATCCACAGAAAGAAGCTACTATCTCAGAGTCAAGTCCATATTTAGTGCTAAATTCACGAAAGGAATCGGTATCCATAAAAGATTTAACACAATCAAACTTTGGGGTTATACCTGACTCCTTACCTTCGTCGAGATCCCAATCTTCAGAGTTGCGTTTAATTCTCTCCAATAAATCCCATTTGAATTCAATAGTCTTCATCATAAAAGAACCAGTACAAGAAGTATCGAGCATGGAGCGATAATTGAGAGAAAGCCGAGCAGAAATTTTTTGAATAATAATTTCTCTTGAGAGGTCATGATTGGGGCATGGATATAGCATTGACTTAAGCCTCCCCCAAGCTTGAGCGATACCTTCTCCTTTGTGATAACCCACAAGTATAGGGGATCGCAACAGTTTTCGAGGGCAGAGTATTCAACCCAAATTTATTGATTCGACACAAGGGGAGCCAAAGAATATTCTCAAGTATTAGCAGCTGAGTTGTCAATTCAACCACACCTGGAAACTTAATATCTGTAGCAAAGTGTTTAGTAGCAAAGTAATATGATAATAGTGGTAACGTTAGCAAAAGTAATATTTTTGGGTTTTATAGTGATTGTAACAGTAGCAACGGAAAAGTAAATAAGCGAAGGACAATATATGAAAAGCTCGTAGGCATTGGATCAGTGATGGAGAATTATGTCGGATGCGATCAATCATGCAACAGTTATAACATAGGGTGACATAGAACTAGCTCCACTTCATCAATGTAATGTAGGCATGTATTCCGAATATAGTCATACGTGCTTATGGAAAAGAACTTGCATGAAATCTTTTGTCCTACCCTCCCGTGGCAGCGGGGTACTATTGGAAACTAAGGGATATTAAGGCCTCCTTTTAATAAAGTACCAGACCAAAGCATTAACACATAGTGAATACACAAACTCCTCAAACTACGGTCATCACCGGTAATGGTCCCGATTATTGTCACTTCGGGGTTAATGGATCATAACACATAATAGGCGACTATAGACTTGCAAGATAGGATCAACAACTCACATATATTCATGAAAACATAATAGGTTCAGATCTGAAATCATGGCACTCAGGCCCTAGTGACAAGCATTAAGCATAGCAAAGTCATAGCAACATCAATCTCAGAACATAGTGGATACTAGGGATCAAACCCTAACAAAACTAACTCGATTACATGATAAATCTCATCCAACCCATCATCGTCCAGCAAGCCTATGATGGAATTACTCAGACACGGCGGTGAGCATCATGAAATTGGTGATGGAGGAAGGTTGAGATGACGATGGCGATGGATTCCCCTCTCTGGAGCCTCGAACGGACTCTAGATCAGCCCTCCCGAGAGAGTTTAGGGCTTGGCGGCGGCTCCGATCGTAAAACACGATGATTCCTTCTGCCTGATTTTTTTCTCCCCGAACACAAATATATGGAGTTGGAGTTGAGGTCGGTGGAGCGTCAGGGGGCCCACGAGGCAGGGGGCGCGCCCAGGGGGGTAGGCGCGTCCCCACCCTCGTGGACAGCGTGTGGGCCCCCAGACGTGGATTCTTCTTCCAGAATTTTTATATATTCCAAAAATAATCTCCGTTGATTTTCAGGTCATTCCAAGAACTTTTATTTCTGCACAAAAATAACACCATGGCAATTCTACTGAAAAACAGCATCAGTCCGGGTTAGTTCCATTCAAATCATGCAAGTTAGAGTCCAAAACAAGGGCAAAAGTGTTTGGAAAAGTAGATACGACGGAGACGTATCAACTCCCCCAAGCTTAAACCTTTGCTTGTCCTCAAGAAATTCAGCTGATAAACTGAAAGTGATAAAGAAAAAATTTTACAAACTCTGTTTGCTCTTGTTGTTCTAAATATGTAAAGCCAGCATGCAAGTTTTCATCAAAGATTATGAACTAACCATATTCACAATAACATTTAGGTCGCATGTTTACTCATATCAATGGCATAATCAACGAGCGAGCAATAATTACAAATCTCGGATGACAACACTTTCTGAAAACAATCATGATATGATATAACAAGATGGTATCTCGCTAGCCCTTTTTGAGACCACAAAACATAAACGCAGAGCACCTTTAAATATCAAGGACTGACTAGACATTGTAATTCATGGTAAAAGAGATCCAGTCACAGTCATACTCAATGTAAACTAACATTAATGGATGCAAATGACAACGGTGCTCTCCAACTGGTGCTTTTTAATAAGAGGGTGATGACTCAACATAAAAGTAAATGGATAAGCCCTTCGCAGAGGGAAGCAGGGATTCGTAGAGGTGCCAGAGCTCAGTTTTGAAATAGAGATGAATAATATTTTGAGCGGTATACTTTCATTGTCAACATAACAACCGAGAGATCTCGATATCCTCCATGCTACCCACATTATAGGCGGTTCCCAAGCAGAATGGTAAAGTTTATACTCCCCCACCACCAACAAGCATCAATCCATGGCTTGCCCAAAACAACAGGTGCCTCCAACTAACAACAGTCTTGGGGGATTTTTGTTTGCAATTATTTTGATTTGATTTGAGCATGGGACTGGGAATCCCGATGACCAGCCATTTTCTCGTGAATGAGGAGTGGAGTTCACTCCTCTTGAGAATAACCCACCTAGCACGGAGGATATAGACAGCCCTAGTTGATACATGAGCTATTCGAGCATAAAAACAGAATGTTTATTTGAAGGTTTAGAGTTTGGCACATACAAATTTACTTGGAACGGCAGGTAGATACCGTATATAGGTAGGTATGGTGGACTCATATGGAATAACTTTGGGGTTTATGGAAGTGGATGCACAAGCAGTATTCCCGCTTAGTACAAGTGAAGGCTAGAAAAAGACTGGGAGGCGACCAGCTAGAGAGCGACAACAATCATGAACATGCATTAAAATTAATCAACACCGAATGCAAGCATGACTATGATATAATGCACCATGAACATAAATATTGTAGAGGCTATGTTGATTTTGTTTCAACTACATGCGTGAATATGTGCCAAGTCAAGCCACTTGAATCGTTCAAAGGAGGATACCACCCTATCATACCACATCACAACCATTTTAATAGCATGTTGGCATGCAAGGTAAAACATTATAAACTCCTAGCTAATTAAGCATGTCATAAGCAACTATAATCTCTAATTGTCATTGCAAATATGTTTCTTTTAGAATAGGCTAAATCAGGAACGATGAACTAATCATATTTACAAAAATAAGAGATGTCGATTTCATACCAGCTTTTCTCATCTCAATCAGTTCATCATATATCATCATTATTTCCTTTCACTTGCACGACCGAACAGTGTGGAAAATAATAATAGTGCATGTGCATTGGACTAAGCTGGAATCTGCAGGCATTCAATTCATGGGAGAAGACAAGGTAATATGGGCTCTTTGTTAGATCAGCAATAATGCATATGAGAGGCACTCAACATTTTAAGCATGGTCTTCTCCTCTCGACCCCCAAAGGAAAGAAAAGAAACAAAACTATTTACACGGGAAAGCTCCGAACAAGAAAAAGAAGAATGATAAATCTTTTTGGGTTTTCTTTTCAATTACTACTACTACATGCATGGAAAGTAAACTACCTAAAAGCTACAACTAATTTTCTTGGTTTTTCGTAAGGTTTTGCAAGCACACAAGAAGAAAGGTTAAAAAGAAAATAAACTAGCATGGATGATACAATGAAAAAGAATGAGCACCAACAACTGGCATGAGTGTGTGAGCATGAATGTAATGTCGGTGAGAAATACGTACTCCCCCAAGCTTAGGCTTTTTGACTAAGTTGGTCTATGCCCATGGATGGCCTGGTGGATATCCGAAGTTGAAGCTGGGGTCGTACTGAGATGCATCAGCCACTGCCAGAAGAGCTACAGCTTGGAAGCGGGCTGCCTCCGTCCTCCTCTCGTACTTGTCCGCCTCCTCGCTGGTTGTAACATATCTCCTTTTTGCCTAAAAGTCAAAGAAAGCAGGAGCAGGGAGAGCGACATGATAGGTGTGTCGTCTGTCAAAGATTAGTCGGTACTGGAGGGACTGATTGTTCCTCTCAAGGAACTGATGACGAACCATAGCATCATAATCTAAATAAGCAGGAGGCAACTCAATATCATATCCACGAATGGGTATCTCAAGAAAATCAGCTAAACGGGTTGCATAAATTCCACCAAAGAAATCTCCATTAATTTGTTATTATGCAACCTACGTGCAACAATGGCCCCCAAGTTATATTGTCTATCTCCTAATACATCACTCTTGAGAACACTAAGATCTGGAACACACATGTGACATGCTTCATCCTTACCATTTATGCATCTACCTATAAAGAGAGCAAAATAATGTATAGCAGGAAAATGAATGCTCCCTATGGTATCTTGCGTGATTTCCCTAGATTCCCCCACAGTGATACTAGCAAGAAAATCCTTATATTCAGATTTACGAGGTTCACTAACATTACCCCACTGTGGGAGTTTACAAGCAGTGTTAAAATCTTCTAAGTCCATGGTATAAGATTTATCATAAAGATCAAACAAGACAGTTTGAGAATTGCGTGATGATGTAAATTCAAACCTTCTCACAAAAGAATCAATGAGGTAGTAGTATTGACGGCACTTATTTGCCTCAAAGCTCTCAAGTTCAGCATTGCACACATATGTGTCAAATTCCTCCTTGATTCCTGCTCGAACCATGAAGTCTCACTACTAGGGAAAAGGCTAGCAGCAGCGTGGGTTTTAGACCTATCAGTAGCGCAGGGTGGTGCACTACTGATAAGGCGCTACAGCTAACGAATAGCAGTAGCGTGCCTCCACCCACGCTACAGCTAAATCGACTTAGTAGCAGCGAGTTCCAGGAGGAGCACTGCTGGTAATTAGTTGTAGCGCTTCTCTCTGCCCGCACTGCTACTATTATTTCGTATTTTATTTCTTTTTTATTTCATGTTGTATTCGTACACCTTTACACAAATTTTCATACAATAGGAATTTACAAATTATTTTTACATCATAATGAGTTATTACATCACGGGGTGAAAGAACCGTGTGGACTAGTTTCAAGTGGACGGACATCCACTTGAAACTAATCCGCGGTTCTTTCACCCAATGATATAATAAATATCATCATATCATTAACAACTTATCATCATCATCATCATCATATCATTGGTCACTAGTCGTAATCACAAGTACTCCTCACATCTTCAACTCTAACACATTGTATCACATAATAAACATATTGTACCTCATAGGACCTACTACATTCTCTTAGGACCTACTATATTCTCTAAGGTAAAATAGCAAAAAACAAGATAGCCC
Organism: Triticum urartu; assembly: GCF_003073215.2. NCBI lineage: Eukaryota > Viridiplantae > Streptophyta > Magnoliopsida > Poales > Poaceae > Triticum > Triticum urartu. The sequence goes on from NC_053026.1 coordinate 471,931,778, forward strand.
CTCGCTCTCCATTATGGAGAATGCAGATTATCCTGTCTCCAATTCTTGCCTTTCGCTTAATGTTGCTTCCAAGAACCTCCTTACGAATGTCCAAACATTTTTTCCACTCTTTGATTAGCATGTGTTCACCGGTTTCAGAAATTCGATATGCACAGGTGAGATCCGCAGGATGACCTGGCTGTAGGTTCAGAACTTCAAGGCGACCATTGTAATACATCAGATGAGGCACACAATCCATCGGGATTTTCTGTTGAAAAACATAGTAATAACTTCGTAGTTAGCAATGATGTACTAGTTTTAGAAGTATGCAAAAGATGCACGGATGTCGTAATAGTAAAATATCTTACCAGGGTATCTCCATAGAAGTTATCGTGGTTCAACACGTGCACTAGTGGCATGTATTCACCATAATTTGGAGGAGTTCGATAATAGGTATTGTAATTCTCAAAAAAAGTACAATAAGCAATCAGATGATTTTTCTCCTTATAAGTTAATTCGGAGCCATCAGTGTAGTGGGTTTTGTCTACCATCTTCTGCACATTCTTTGAAGATTCAAAATAAGCTGTCAATGGAAATAAGCTGTCAACTATTTTGAAATAAACAATATAAATTAGTTAATAACTATGTTTGAGAAACTCACATTGCGGTAGAATCGGAAGCATATCAACAAGGACCCAAATGTCCATATTGTCTTGCTCGATGTCAGGATCACCAAGATCCATGCTGACAATCATACCCTCATAAAAACCATACATTTTGCAAAGTGCTTCCCAATTTTGGCAACCAAAATGGGTTACGCTCTGGGAATTGTATAGATTTACTTCAAAATCGATATCATGATGGGTCCTTAGGTGTATTTTCTTTGTTTGAAAATTTTCATGGTCTTCAAAACCCATCCTCTCCAAGACATAGCGTCTTGCATGGCATGGGATAAGCTAGTCGAATTGTAAAAGATGAATATTAGACGTTGAAATAGTTGAAGTCATGCTTAATTACGAAAAAAACACTTGTCGTTGTTGCGTACCGTTTCAACATCGAAGGTCTCCTCGAGCTTAATGCTGAAGCGCCGATCTTCATCCAGCTGAACGAACCTGTCGCACATACCTCGATCATCGTGGCACCAACTGCACTCCCCCGGGAGACTGTCATCGTCCGAGTACGACATTTCCTACGTTGATAATTCAAAGATTAAACTTGTACATATTCTAGCACAAGTCATGCCAGAATTTACGGAAAAATCCGGCATGACCTTTGCTAAAAAAGGACATATCAAGCGCCTGAAATTTGCCGGAACGGAAATTAATCAACACTCCGGCAAAACATAGGCCACTTGGAGGTGTAACCAAAACATGAAATAATTGCTTAAACTAAAAAATAACACCAAATATGGCGTGTTCAACTAGTTCTATTAATTCAACTAGTTCTATTAATTCAACTAGTTCTTACTAAATATAAACTTAGTATAAAAAGAAAAAAAAACTAGTTCTTTCTAAAAATGAAGTAGTTCAACTAGTTATTAATTTACTTACTATACTAGTTCAACTAAAACTTAACTAGTTCAACTAAAACTAAACTAGTTTTATTAATTCAACTAGTTCTTACTAAATATAAACTTACTATAAATAGAAAGAAACTAGCACATCTACTACTAATTAATATCTAACTACTACATCTACTACTAATTAACATGTACTACTGCTAATTATACAACTAGTTTACCATCACTACTAGTAATTAATATCCACTACTTCTAAAAATCATTATCTATGAACCCTAAATTAACATCTACTACTACTAAAATCATCTACTAACTAAGCAAAGAGAGAGGGGGTTGGGGAGGGGTGGGGGGCTTACAGAGGGAGAGACGGTGGCGGGGAGGTGCTCGGTGACGGAGGGGCGGCGAGGGCGGGCTCGGGATCAGGAGGGCAGCGGTCCTGGGCGGCGGGCTCGGCGGGCTCGGTTGAGGGCGGCGGCGGTGAGGTCGAGGGCGGCGACAGTGTGGTCGAGAGCGGCGGCGGTGAGGTTGAGGGCGGGCGGCGGCGGTGAGGGCACAGGCGCGCTCGGGCTCGGGCGGCGGCAACAGGGAGTAGGGGAACAGGCCGGTGGGGGGGAAAGGAGGACTTAGCGAAATTTTGATGCGGGGGGTGGTTAACTCGAACTAGCAGTAGCGCACATACAGAAGACACGCTATAGCTAACTTATCTACAGCGCGTTTTGGGGAAAACTGCTACTGCTAATGGAAGCAGTTATTTCTTTTGTTTAGTAAAAACATCAAAAATATACATTGGTCATCATTGATCCTTTTGTGTATAATCTAAATAGTCAACATGAATCCTCACTGTACCTTTATAGGTACAGGCGAGGATTCATATTGCAACCACAAATCATACACATATAGTTCAATGAAGACCAAGTGCTCGAGATAGGTTGAGAAGCAACATATTTAAGGTGGTAAACACCTTGTTCGCTTAGCAGTATGGGACTAAACTTAATTAGTTGCGGTCATACTTACCAGCAGCGAGTTTTGAGCAAAACCGCCGCTACTAAGTTCTTTAGCAGTAGCGCGTCCACGGGAAGGGCGCTACTACTATATCTTTCCTGGAGGCAACACCGTGGCAATTATAGTAGTAGCGCTCTTTTCACCTAGAGCGCTACTGCTACTCAGTCATTAGCAGCGCTCTTTTCTAAAGCTCATTGCTGCTAATTAGCAGTAGCGTCTGTTTTTAGACTGCGCTGCTGCTAAGATTCTGTGTATAAGGTTTTCCCTAGTAGTGTCCTCTAACGGCAATTCACAAGGCCGCATTTGTGCCTCCCTCGGTAGTTCATTGTCCAGCTCGTGTATTGGGGGCCTGGGTCCGTATTTCCTTGAGGAACCACCTTGGTACATTTTCCTAAACATATTTCTTCCTTTGAAAAATTTCTGAAATTTTTAGTAACTTAAAATAAAAGTGAGCCAAACTCAACAAAATTGATAGCAACTACTCCTACAAGTGCCTAGAGGCCATATCATGCATTAAAACTACTTTTGACCACATAAATTTGACATGCAAGCTCAAGAACAGGGTCACCTAAGCAGCAAAAATTTGCAATGAATAAAGCACTAGAACAAAAACTAATTGGACCATTGGAGGAGTCACATACCAAAGAACAATCCCCCAAAGCAGTTTTTGAATGGAGCTTTGAGCAAGGAGATCGAAAATGGTAGCAAGATGAGCAAGAACTCGGGTTTGAGCTGGCTAGTGATTTTTTGGGAGGAAGAAGGAGTGTGTGGTGGCTGGAATAAGTGTAGGGGACCCACATGGGGTCCACGAGGCAGGGGGCGCTCCCAGGGGGGTGGGCGCGCCCTAGACCCTTGTGGCCAGGTGCTGGCTCCCCCTGATGTGTTCTCAGTGCCAGATATTCTCAAATATTCTAGAAAAAATCATATTTAATTTTGAGGGCATTTGGAGAACTTTTATTTTCGGGGTATTTTTTATTGCATGGATAATTCAGAAAGCAGACAGAAAATACTATTTTTGCTTTATTAAACTAAATAACAGAAAGTAAAAAGGAGGGTATAGAGAGTTGTGTTTTCTAACTTCATCCATCTCATGCTCATCAAAAGGAATCCGCTAATAAGGTTGATCAGGTCTTGTTAACAAACTCATTTCGAATAACATGAAACCGAGTATTTTCAATAAAACTAGGTTACCTCAACGGGGATATGCACATCCGCAACAATAAGAATATCATATTTATTCTTGACAGTAGGAAGACGAAATTCAAAACCTCCAATAGTAATCGTTGAAATTTTTCCAATAGAATTGATACTATGGACTTGATGTTGTTTCCTCGGAAAGTGTACCATATGCTCATTACCATTAACATGAAAAGTGACATTGCCTTTATTGCAATCAACAACAACCCCTGTAGTATTAAAAAAGGGTCTTCCAAGAATAATAGACATACTATCGTCCTGAGGAATATCAAGAATAAGAAAGTCTGTTAAAATAGTAACGTTTGCAACCACAACAGGCACATCCTCACAAATACCGACAGGTATAGCAGTTGATTTATCAGCCATTTGCAAAGATATTTCAGTAGGTGTCAACTTATTCAAATCAAGTCTACAATATAAAGAGAGAGGCATAACACTAACACCGGTTCCAAGATCACATAAAGTAGTTTTAACATAGTTTCTTTTAATAGAGCATGGTATAGTTGGTACTCCTGGATCTCCAAGTTTCTTTGGCATTCCACCCTTAAAAGTGTAATTAGCAAGCATGGTGGAAATTTCAGCTTCCGCTATCTTTCTTTTATTAGTAACTATATATCTTTCATATATTTAGCATAAGGATTCATTTTAAGCATATCACTCAAACGCATATCCAAAAATATAGGTCTAATCATTTCAGCAAAGCGCTCAAAATCCTCGTCATCCTTTTTCTTCGATGGTTTAGGAGGAAAAGGCATGGGTTTCTGAACCCATGGTTCTCTTTCTTTACCGTGCTTCCTAGCGACGAAGTCTCTCTTATCATAACGCTGATTCTTTGATTGTGGGTTATCAAGATCAACATCAGGTTCAATCTCTACATCATTATCATTGCTAGGTTGAGCATCAACATGAACATCATCATTAACATTATCACTAGGTTCATGTTCATTACCATATTGTGTTTCGACATCAGAAATAGAAATATCATTGGGATTCTCATGTGTGTCAACAACAGGTTCACTAGAAGCATGCAAAGTCCTATCATTTTTATTTTTCTTCCTCTTAGAAGGACTAGGTGCATCAACATTAGTTCTCGGAGAATCTTGCTCAATTATCTTGGGGTGGCCCACATGATACAAAGGTTCCTGAGTCATTTTACCACCTCCAGTCATAACTCTAAAAACATTATCATTCTTCTTATTATTTAATTCATTGAGAAAATCATTCTAAGCCTTAAGTACTTGTTCTACTTGAGTGGTAACCATAGAAGCATGTTTACTAATAAGTTTAAGCTCTCCTTTAACTCTAGACATATAATCACTCAAGTGTTCCAGCATATCAGCATTGTGTTTCAATTGTCTACCAACATAAGCATTGAAGTTTTCTTGTTTAACCATAAAGTCATCAAACTCATCCAAGCATTGGCTAGCAAACTTAGTAAATGGAATTTCACATTTATCAAATCTATAGAGATAATTTACCTTTACTACATGTGTCGGGTTATCAAGACCATGTATTTCTTCAATAGGTGGTAAATTCTTAACATCTTGAGCTTTAATACCTTTTTCTATCATAGATTTCTTTGCCTCTTGCATATCTTCAGGACTGAGAAATAGAATACCCCTTTTCTTCGGAGTTGGCTTAGGAGTTGGTTCAGGAAGTGTCCAATTATTTTCATTAGTCAACATATTATTCAATATCAATTCAGCTTGATCAACAGTTCTTTCCCTGAAAACACAACCAACACAACTATCCAGGTGGTCTCTGGAAGTATCGGTTAGTCCATTATAAAAGATATCAAGTATTTCATTTTTCTTGAGAGGATGATCAGGCAAAGCATTAAGTAATCGGAGAAGCCTCCCCCAAGCTTGTGGGAGACTCTCTTCTTCAATTTGCACAAAGTTATATATTTCCCTTAAAGCAACTTGTTTCTTATGAGTGGGGAAATATTTAGCAGAGAAGTAATAAATCATATCCTGGGGACTATGCACACAACCAGGATCAAGAGAATTAAACCATGTTTTAGCATCACCCTTTAATGAGAACAGAAATAACTTAAGGATAAAGTAATAGTGAGTTTTCTCATCATGAGTAAATAGGGTGGCTATATCATTTAATTTAGTAAGATGTGCCACAACAGTTTCAGATTCAGAGCCATAAAAAGGATCAGATTCAACCGAAGTAATTAACTCAGGGTCGACAGAGAAATCATAATCCTTATCAGTAACAAAGATAGGTGAAATAGCAAAAGCAGGGTCATATTTCATTCTAGCATTCAAGGACTTTTCTTTAAGCTTAGCTAATAATTTCTTTAGATCAGATCTATCATTGCAAGCTAAGAAGTCTCTAGCAGTTTCTTCATCCATAACATAACCCTCAGGCACAACAGGCAACTCATATATAGGGGGAGAATCTTCATCATCACTTTCATCAATATTATCAGTTTCAATAATTTCATTATCTATAGCCTTAGCAAGTTGTTCATCAAGAAATTCACCTAGTGGCGCACAGTTTCATCATAAATATCACGCATAGCACAAGTGGCATCATCAATAACATGCGACCTATCAGAATCAACAACAGGTGTAGGTGTCGCATGTTTACTCAAAACAGAAGGTGAATCAAGTGCAGAGCTAGATGGCAGTTCCTTACCTCCCCTTGTAGTTGAGGGAAAAATCTTGGTTCTTTGATCTTTCAAGTTCTTCATAGTGATAAGCAGATATAAATCCCAAGTGACTCAAAGAATAGAGCAACGCTCCCCGGCAACGGCGCCAGAAAATAGTCTTGATAACCCACAAGTGTAGGGGATCACAACAGTTTTCGAGGGTAGAGTATTGAACCCTAATTTATTGAATTGACACAAGGGGAGCCAAAAAATATTCTCAAGTATTACCAGCTGAGTTGTCAATTCAACCACACCTGGAAACTTAATATCCGCAGCGAAGTGTTTAGTAGCAAAGTAATATGATAATAGTGGTAATGGTAGCAAAAGTAATTTTTTGGGGTTTATAGTGATTGTAACAGTAGCAACAGAAAAGTAAATAAACGAAGAACAATATATGAAAAGCTCGTAGGCATTGGATCGGTGATGGAGAATTATGTCGGATGCGGTCAATCATGCAATAGTTATAACATAGGGTGACACAGAACTAGCTCCAGTTCATCAATGTAATGTAGGCATGTATTCCGAATATAGTCATACGTGCTTATGGAAAAGAACTTGCATGACATCTTTTGTCCTACCCTCCCGTGGCGACGGGGTCCTATTGGAAACTAAGGGATATTAAGACCTCCTTTCAATATAGTACCGGACCAAAGCATTAACACATAGTGAATACATGAACTCCTCAAACTACGGTCATCACTGGTAATGGTCCCGATTATTGTCACTTCGGGGTTAACGGATCATAACACATAATAGGTGACTATAGACTTGCAAGATAGGATCAAGAACTCACATATATTCATGAAAACATAATAGGTTCAGATCTGAAATCATGGCACTCGGGCCCTAGTGACAAGCATTAAGCATAGCAAAGTCATAGCAACATCAATCTCAGAACATAGTGGATACTAGGGATAAAACCCTAACAAAACTAACTCGATTAAATGATAAATATCATCCAACTCATCAACGTCCAGCAAGCCTACGATGGAATTACTCACGCACGGCGGTGATCATCATGAAATTGGTGATGGAGGAAGGTTGATGATGACGATGGCGACGGATTCCCCTCTCCGGAGCCCCGGACGGACTCCAGATCAGCCCTCTCGAGAGAGTTTAGGGCTTGGCGGCGGTTCAGTATCGTAAAATGCAATGATTCCTTCTCCCTGATTTTTTTCTCCCCGAACACAAATATATGAAGTTGGAGTTGAGGTCGGTGGAGCGCCAGGGGGCTCACGAGGCAGGGGGCACGCCTAGGGGGGGTAGGCACGCCCCCACCCTCGTGGACAGAGTGTAGGACCCCTGACATGGATTCTTCTTCCAGTATTTTCTATATATTCCAAAAATAATCTTCATAGATTTTTCGGTCATTCCGAGAACTTTTATTTCTGCACAAAAATAACACCATGGCAATTCTGCTGAAAACAACGTCAGTCCGGGTTAGTTCCATTCATATCATGCAAGTTAGAGTCCAAAACAAGGCCAAAAGTGTTTGGAAAAGTAGATACGACAGAGACGTATCACTTTGCGAGGCCAAAAATTATATATATAATTACGATCACGATGAACAAGATGCATAGGATAAAACTTCTGATGAAATTCCAATTTCAATCAGTTGTAGTTCCATGATCCCATATCATCACATAGCCTAAGCCATGTCAATGCCTTTCCCTTCAAAGATAAAGGGAAGACCTTCTTCTTGATAACATCCTCGGGCATACCTGCAGGCTTAAATAATCCACAAACATCATCCACATAAATTAGATGCAAATCGGGATGTAATGTTCCATCACTTATGAAAGGATTAGCTAGCAGTTTCTCTATCATACCCGAAGGAATTTGGAAGTAAACATTTTCATTAGGTTCAGTAGGTTGAGGAGCAACTCTTTGCCCTATTGGTCGGGGTGAAGATACCCCGAACAAGCCCCTCAAAGGATTATGTTCCATAGTAACAAGTGACAGTAAATTTCAGCACACTATATAAAATTTTCCTTACCAAATTCCACCTACCAAAGGCGCTTCCCTTCCCGGCAACGGCGCCAGAAAACAGTCTTGATGACCCACAAGTATAGGGGATCTATCGTAGTCCTTTTGATAAGTAAGAGTGTCGAACCCAACGAGGAGCAGAAGGAAATGATAAGCAGTTTTTAGTAAGTTATTCTCTGCAAGCACTAAAATTATCGGCAACAGGTAGTTTTGTGATAAGGTAATTTGTAACGGGTAACAAGTGTCGAATCTCGGGTTTCGGCAAAAGCCTCAAGGTTCGAACACTGGAGTGCGCATGAAGATCTCCCCTACCGATCCACGCCCTAGCTTCACTAAGATCTCAAGGGCTAACTCGACAAAGTCGCAACACAAAGGACACAAGATTTATACTGGTTTGGGCCACCCTTGTGGTGTAATACCCTACTCCAGTGTGGTGGTGGTGGATTGCCTCTTGGGCTAGGGATGAACAGTACAAGGGGGAGAGCAACCTCCTGAGGTGAGGTGTTCTTGTGCTTGGTGGGTGTGAGGATGAACTGAATCCGTTCCCAGCTGTCGGTGTCAAAATCGGCGGATCTCGGGTAGGGGGTCCCAAACTGTGTGTCTAAGATCGATGGTAACAGGAGACAGGGGACACGATGTTTTACCCAGGTTCGGGCCCTCTCTATGGAGGTAATACCCTATGTTGGGGATATTACTATCAGCTGAGACCCGCCCAGGAGGGGCCGGGTCAGCTTCAATGGCTGGTTACGCAAGAAGTTTAGTAAAACATCCAAGTTTGTAGTTTATTAATGAAGTCTTATAGAAGGCCCAAAGGTCAGGGGCCGGCTTAAGGCCCGATATTGTAAAACGCCACATGTAAGGAAATACTTGTACAGAAAGACATATAAAGAAAGTCACCGAGCCAGACACGATTATGAGCCGGCTGGGACTCTGTAGGCCACCTGGCGTCAACCCGTGTATATAAGGGGATGACGCGGTGGCGGTTTAGAGTAAGAAACAACAAGTCGATAACCAAGCCGGCGAGTTAAGCCTCTTGGTGACCGAAACCCCAGCAATACCAAACCCAACTAGACGTAGGCTTTTACCTTCATCGTAAGGGGCCGAACTAGTATAAAACTCTCTCGTGTCCTTTGTCCCGATTAACCCCTTTAAGCTTCCTAGTGCGATGGCCCTACGACAAAGTCCTTGCTCTAGGACATCTGCCGTGACAAATCCACGACAGTTGGCGCCCACCATGGGGCCAGCGCACGGTGGATTTGAGTTCTTGAAGGGCAAGTTCGAAGGGCTCAAGGGATACACTGTGGGCCGGATGAGCAAGAGTGGTCGCGGCAAGATCCACATCGACGACAAAGGCTGGGGCCCCGAGGCCGGCTCAATCGAGTACAGGTACCGGGTCCCCTTCGACGGAATCCACGTCTTCATCAGCCGGATCGGCGAGTCAGGCCCTGAGCCGGATGTCCACACCGACCTCATCGAAACGGCTCAGCATGCAGGGTCCGCCCGTGTTCAATCTGTCATGAAGCATGCCTTCGTAGGCTGCGTCCATGGCGGTGAATACTCCGAAGGATTGATGGAAGGCGGGGAGATGGCCATCTGCTCTGATACTGCATATTCAACGGGTGAGACGGACTCATTGTACCAACTTCAACACGGCATGCTCGGGGGCTGTTCCGACGACAGCAGTATTCCGGACCCCCTTGAGCCGCCAAATTGGGCCGGAGTCTTCATGGCAGGGATGCAGCCCGGGCAGAACTCCACTGCAGCGATAGCAGCTGCCACCGGGTCGGCAGCTACCGGGTCAGGAGACCCCGCGCGCCCCCCGGCTCAGGTTCTCATGGACCTTATGGATAAACTGACGACTCTGTTAACCGCTGCGGTATAGCCGGCGGATAAAGCCCAGCATGACGCGGAAGTGGCACACGTGCAGGAGGAGATGGTACAAGCTATGGAAAATTTGGCTGCGGAGGAAACCCGGATGGCAGCAGAACGAGCAGCCTTGGATGCTCGTGCTCAGCAGCTTCAAGCAGAAACCTTCTGGCTCTCTGTGGATCTTAATGCGTCAAAAGAAGTCATGAGGAGGAGGCGTCAGAAAACTCAGTCGCGTCTGCCTTTAATACTGGATCCGAGGAATCTGTTCCATACACCCGGAGCTGGAGGGAGCAAACCGCCGGAGGTAAACCGGGTCGGGACGCCCGGAGCACCAGTTCAGCCACGCACCATGGAGCCGCCGCGCATGAATACAGCTCCTCCCCGTTATATATCAACACCCCCGGGTCACTTCTCCAACCCCATGGAGAACCTCATTGCGGCGTCAGCTCGTTTGGCAGCTCTCCCGATGGAAGGCGACTCGCCAGCAGCAATTGAAACCCGGAGGGTAAGAGAACTGCTTCAGACAGCTTTGGCCCAGCAAGATGCATACTCCTACAGTCGAGACAGGATTCATTCCACTCCTCTCCCAAGCCGGAGCCCAAGTTACAGTAGGCACATGGAATCGGAAGAGATGTCAAGTAACGCTCAACGCCACAACCGGCCATATAGGCATGAGCCGGTGCGGGCTGGAGCCCTCAACTTGGCGGATCAGGAGAGAATTCGTCAAGAGGCGGAACGGGCGGCTCAGATAGCAGCGGAGCAGGCGGCTCACCAGACTTTTCCGGCTTACCCAGCGACTTCGTGAAGGAAATATGCCCTAGAGGCAATAATAAAGTTATTATTTATTTCCTTATATCATGATAAATGTTTATTATTCATGCTAGAATTGTATTAACCGGAAACATAATACATGTGTGAATACATAGACAAACAGAGTGTCACTAGTATGCCTCTACTTGACTAGCTCGTTAATCAAAGATGGTTATGTTTCCTAAACCATGGACAAAGAGTTGTTATTTGATTAATGGGATCACATCATTAGGTGAATGATCTGATTGACATGACCCATTCCATTAGCTTAGCACCCGATCGTTTAGTATGTTGCTATTGCTTTCTTCATGACTTATACATGTTCCTATGACTATGAGATTATGCAACTCCCGTTTGCCGAAGGAACACTTTGTGTGCTACCAAACGTCACAATGTAACTGGGTGATTATAAAGGTGCTCTACAGGTGTCTCCAAAGGTACATGTTGGGTTGGCGTATTTCGAGATTAGGATTTGTCACTCCGATTGTCGAAGAGGTATCTCTGGGCCCTCTCGGTAATGCACATCACATAAGCCTTGCAAGCATTGCAACTAATGAGTTAGTTGTGAGATGATGTATTACGGAATGAGTAAAGAGACTTGCCGGTAACGAGACTGAACTAGGTATTGAGATATCGACGATCGAATCTCGGGCAAGTAACATACCGATGACAAAGGGAAAAACATATGTTGTTATGCGGTCTGAACGATAAAGATCTTCGTAGAATATGTAGGAACCAATATGAGCATCCAGGTTCTGCTATTGGTTATTAACCGGAGACGTGTCTCGGTCATGTCTACATTGTTCTCGAACCGTAGGGTCCGCACGCTTAACGTTACGATGACAGTTTCATTATGAGTTTATGTATTTTGATGTACCGAAGGTTGTTGGGAGTCCCGGATGTGATCATGGACATGACGAGGAGTCTCGAAATGGTCGAGACATAAAGATCGATATATTGGAAGCCTATATTTGGATATCGGAATCGTTCTGGGTGAAATCGGGATTTTACCGGAGTACCGGGGGGTTACCGGAACCCCCCCGGGGGTTATTGGGCCTACATGGGCCCTAAGGAAGAAGAGGAAAGGAGGCAAGAGGTGACCGCGGGCCCCTCCCCTCCCTAGTCCGAATAGGACAAGGAGAGGGGGGCGGCGCCCCCCCCCTTTCCTTTCCCTCTTCCTCCTCTTTCCAACTTCTCCTTCTCCAACTAGGAAAGAAGGGAGTCCTACTCCCGGTGGGAGTAGGACTCCCCCTTGGCACGCCCTCCTTGGCCGGCCACCCCCTCCCCTTGGCTCCTTTATATTCAGGGGCAGGGGGGCACCCTAGGATACACAAGTTGATCTTCGTGATCGTTCCTTAGCCGTGTGCGGTGCCCCCCTCCACCATATTCCACCTCGGTCATATTATAGCGGTGCTTAGGCGAAGCCCTGCGACGGTTGAACATCAAGATCGTCACCACGCCGTCGTGCTAACAGAACTCCTCCCCGAAGCTTTGCTGGATCGAAGCCCGAGGAGCGTCATCGAGCTGAACGTGTGCCAAGAACTCGGAGGTGCCGGAGTAACGGTGCTTGGATCGGTTAGACCGGGAAGACGTACGACTACTTCGTCTACGTTGCATCAACGCTTCCGCTTCGGTCTACGAGGGTACATAGACAACACTCTCCCCTCTCGTTGCTATGCATCACCATGATCTTGCGTGTGCGTAGGAAATTTTTTGAAATTACTACGTTCCTCTATAGTGGCATCCGAGCCTAGGTTTTATGGTTTGATGTTATATGCACGAGTAGAACACAAGTGAGTTGTGGGCGATATAAGTCATACTGCTTACCAGCATGTCATACTTTGGTTCGGCGGTATTGTTGGATGAAGTGGCCCAGACCGACTTTACGCGTACGTTTACGCGAGACTAGTTCTACCGCCGTGCTTTGCACACAGGTGGCTGGCAGGTGTCAGTTTCTCCAACTTTAGTTGAACCGAGTGTGGCTACGCCCGGTCCTTGCGAAGGTTAAAACATCACCAACTTGACAAACTATCGTTGTGGTTTTGATGCGTAGGTAAGATTGGTTCTTGCTTAAGCCCGTAGCATTATAAGATGATCTCTCACTAAATTATCAAGAAGTGTTCTCCCTGAGTATGCACCGTTGCGGAAGTTCTTCGTGCTGAGACACCACGTGATGATCGGGTGTGATAGGTTCTACGTTCAAATACAACGGGTGCAAAACAGTTGCACACGCGGAATACTCAGGTTATACTTGACGAGCCAAGCATATACAGATATGGCCTCGGAACACGGAGACTGAAAGGTCAAGCATGAATCATATAGTAGATATGATCAACATAATGATGTTCACCATTGAAAACTACTCCATCTCACGTGATGATCGGTTATGGTTTAGTTGATTTGGATCACGTAATCACTTAGAGGATTAGAGGGATGTCTATCTAAGTGGGAGTTCTTTAATTAATTTGATTAACTGAACTTAAATTTATCATGAAACTTAGTACCTGATTAGTATCTTGCTTGTTTATGTTTGATTGTAGATAGATGGCTCGTGCTGTTGTTCCTTTGAATTTTAATGCGTTCCTTGAGAAAGCAAAGTTGAAAGATGATGGTAGCAATTACACGGACTGGGTCCGTAACTTGAGGATTATCCTCATTGCTGCACAGAAGAATTACGTCCCGGAAGCACCGCTGGGTGCCAGGCCTGCTGCAGGAGCAACACCGGATGTTATGAACGTCTGGCAGAGCAAAGCTGATGACTACTCGATAGTTCAGTGTGCCATGCTTTACGGCTTAGAATCGGGACTTCAAGGACGTTTTGAACGTCATGGAGCATATGACATGTTCCAGGAGTTGAAGTTAATATTTCAAGCAAATGCCCGGATTGAGAGATATGAAGTCTCCAATAATTTCTATAGCTGCAAGATGGAGGAGAACAGTTCTGTCGGTGAGCATATACTCAAAATGTCTGGGTATAATAATCACTTGATTCAATTGGGAGTTAATCTTCCAGATGATTGCGTCATTGACAGAATTCTTCAATCACTGCCACCAAGCTACAAGAGCTTCGTGATGAACTATAATATGCAAGGGATGAACAAGACTATTCCCGAGCTCTTCGCGATGCTGAAAGCTGCGGAGGTAGAAATCAAGAAGGAGCATCAAGTGTTGATGGTCAACGAGACCACTAGTTTCAATAAAAAGGGCAAAGGGAAGAAGAAGGGGAACTTCAAAAGGAACAGCAAGCAAGCTGCTGCTCAAGAGAAGAAACCCAAACCTGGACCTAAGCCTGAAACTGAGTGCTTCTATTGCAAGCAGACTGGTCACTGGAAGCGGAACTGCCCCAAGTATTTGGCGGATAAGAAGGATGGCAAGGTGAACAAAGGTATATGTGATATACATGTTATTGATGTGTACCTTACTAATGCTCGCAGTAGCACCTGGGTATTTGATACTGGTTCTGTTGCCAATATTTGCAACTCGAAACAGGGACTACGGATCAAGCGAAGATTGGTTAAGGACGAGGTGACGATGCACGTGGGCAACGGTTCCAAAGTCGATGTGATCGCAGTCGGCACGCTACCTCTACATCTACCTTCGGGATTAGTATTAGACCTAAATAATTGTTATTTGGTGCCAGCGTTAAGCATGAACATTATATCTGGATCTTGTTTGATGCGAGATGGTTATTCATTTAAATCAGAGAATAATGGTTGTTCTATTTATATGAGTAATATCTTTTATGGTCATGCACCCTTGAAGAGTGGTCTATTCTTGTTGAATCTCGATAGTAGTAACACACATATTCATAATGTTGAAGCCAAAAGATGCAGAGTTGATAATGAGAGTGCAACTTATTTGTGGCACTGCCGTTTAGGTCATATCGGTATAAAGCGCATGAAGAAACTCCATTCTGATGGACTTTTGGAACCACTTGATTATGAATCACTTGGTACTTGCGAACCGTGCCTCATGGGCAAGATGACCAAAACACCGTTCTCCGGTACTATGGAGAGAGCAACAGATTTGTTGGAAATCATACATACAGATGTATGTGGTCCGATGAATATTGAGGCTCGTGGCGCATATCGTTATTTTCTCACCTTCACAGATGATTTAAGCAGATATGGGTATATCTACTTAATGAAACATAAGTCTGAAACATTTGAAAAGTTCAAGGAATTTCAGAGTGAAGTTGAAAATCATCGTAACAAGAAAATAAAGTTTCTACGATCTGATCGTGGAGGAGAATATTTGAGTTACGAGTTTGGTGTACATTTGAAAAATTGTGGAATAGTTTCGCAGCTCACGCCACCCGGAACACCACAGCGCAATGGTGTGTCCGAATGTCGTAATCGTACTTTACTAGATATGGTGCGATCTATGATGTCTCTTACTGATTTACCGCTATCGTTTTGGGGATACGCTCTAGAGATGGCCGCATTCACGTTAAATAGGGCACCATCAAAATCCATTGAGACGACGCCTTATGAAGTGTGGTTTGGCAAGAAACCAAAGTTGTCGTTTCTGAAAGTTTGGGGCTGCGATGCTTATGTGAAAAAGCTTTAACCTGATAATCTCGAACCCAAATCGGAGAAATGTGTCTTCATAGGATATCCAAAGGAAACTATTGGATACACCTTCTATCACAGATCCGACGGCAAGACTTTTGTTGCTAAATTCGGAAACTTTCTAGAGAAGGAGTTTCTCTCGAAAGAAGTGAGTGGGAGGAAAGTAGAACTTGACGAGGTAACTGTACCTGCTCCCTTACTGGAAAGTAGTACATCACAGAAAACTGTTCCAGTGACACCTACACCAGTTAGTGAGGAAGCTAATGATAATAATCATGAAATTTCAGATCAAGATACTACTGAACCTCGTAGATCAACCAGAGTCAGATCCGCACCAGAGTGGTACGGTAATCCTGTTCTGGAAGTCATGCTACTACATCATGATGAACCTACGAACTATGAAGAAGCGATGGTGAGCCCAGATTCCGCAAAGTGGCTTGAAGCCATGAAATCTGAGATGGGATCCATGTATGAGAACAAAGTATGGACTTTGGTTGACTTGCCCAATGATCGGCAAGCAATTGAGAATAAATGGATCTTCAAGAAGAAGACTGACGCTGACGGTAATATTACTGTCTACAAAGCTCGACTTGTCGCGAAAGGTTTTCGGCAAGTTCAAGGGATTGACTACGATGAGACCTTCTCACCCGTAGCGATGCTTAAGTCCGTCCGAATCATGTTAGCAATTGCCGCATTTTATGATTATGAAATTTGGCAAATGGATGTCAAAACTGCATTCCTGAATGGATTTCTGGAAGAAAAGTTGTATATGATGCAACCAGAAGGTTTTGTCGATCCAAAAGGAGCTAACAAAGTGTGCAAGCTCCAGCGATCCATTTATGGACTGGTGCAAGCCTCTCGGAGTTGGAATAAACGCTTTGATAGTGTGATCAAAGCATTTGGTTTTATACAGACTTTCGGAGAAGCCTGTATTTACAAGAAAGTGAGTGGGAGCTCTGTAGCATTTCTGATATTATATGTGGATGACATATTGCTGATTGGAAATGATATAGAATTTCTGGATACCATAAAGGGATACTTGAATAAAAGTTTTTCAATGAAAGACCTCGGTGAAGCTGCTTACATATTAGGTATAAAGATCTATAGAGATAGATCAAGACGCTTAATTGGACTTTCACAAAGCACATACCTTGACAAGATTTTGAAGAAGTTCAAAATGGATCAAGCAAATAAAGGATTCTTGCCTGTGTTACAGGTGTGAAATTGAGTAAGACTCAATGCCCGACCACTGCAGAAGATAGAGAGAATATGAAAGATGTTCCCTATGCATCAGCGATAGGATCTATCATGTATGCAATGCTGTGTACCAGACCTGATGTGTCCCTTGCTATAAGTCTAGCAGGGAGGTACCAAAGTAATCCAGGAGTGGATCACTGGACAGTGGTCAAGAACATCCTGAAATACCTGAAAAGGACTAAGGATATGTTTCTCGTATATGGAGGTGACAAAGAGCTCGTCGTAAAAGGTTACGTTGATGCATGCTTTGACACTGATCCGGACGATTCTAAATCGCAAACTGGATACGTGTTTACATTAAACGGTGGAGCTGTCAGTTGGTGCAGTTCTAAACAAAGCGTTGTAGCGGGATCTACATGTGAAGCGGAGTACATAGCTGCTTCGGAAGCAGCAAATGAAGGAGTCTGGATGAAGGAGTTCATATCCGATCTAGGTGCCATACCTAGTGCATCGGGTCCAATGAAAATCTTTTGTGACAATACTGGTGCAATTGCCTTGGCAAAGGAATCCAGATTTCACAAGAGAACCAAGCACATCAAGAGACACTTCAATTCCATCCGGGATCTAGTCTAGGTGGGAGACATAGAGATTTGCAAGATACATACGGATCTGAATGTAGCAGACCCGTTGACTAAGCCTCTTCCACGAGCAAAACATGATCAACACCAAGGCTCCATGGGTGTTAGAATCATTACGGTGTAATCTACATTATTGACTCTAGTGCAAGTGGGAGACTGAAGGAAATATGCCCTAGAGGCAATAATAAAGTTATTATTTATTTCCTTATATCATGATAAATGTTTATTATTCATGCTAGAATTGTATTAACCGGAAACATAATACATGTGTGAATACATAGACAAACAGAGTGTCACTAGTATGCCTCTACTTGACTAGCTCGTTAATCAAAGATGGTTATGTTTCCTAAACCATGGACAAAGAGTTGTTATTTGATTAACGGGATCACATCATTAGGTGAATGATCTGATTGACATGACCCATTCCATTAGCTTAGCAACCGACCGTTTAGTATGTTGCTATTGCTTTCTTCATGAGTTATACATGTTCCTATGACTATGAGATTATGCAACTCCCGTTTGCCGGAGGAACACTTTGTGTGCTACCAAACGTCACAACGTAACTGGGTGATTATAAAGGTGCTCTACAGGTGTCTCCAAAGGTACATGTTGGGTTGGCGTATTTCGAGATTAGGATTTGTCACTCCGATTGTCGGAGAGGTATGTCTGGGCCCTCTCGGTAATGCACATCACATAAGCCTTGCAAGCATTGCAACTAATGAGTTAGTTGTGAGATGATGTATTACGGAATGAGTAAAGAGACTTGCCGGTAACGAGATTGAACTAGGTATTGAGATACCGACGATCGAATCTCGGGCAAGTAACATACCGACGACAAAGGGAACAACGTATGTTGTTATGCGGTCTGACCGATAAAGATCTTCGTAGAATATGTAGGAACCAATATGAGCATCCTGGTTCCGCTATTAGTTATTGACCGGAGACGTGTCTCGGTCATGTCTACATTGTTCTCGAACCGTAGGGTCCGCACGCTTAACGTTACGATGACAGTTTCATTATGAGTTTATGTATTTTGATGTACCGAAGGTTGTTCTGAGTTCCGGATGTGATCATGGACATGACGAGGAGTCTCGAAATGGTTGAGACATAAAGATCGATATATTGGAAGCCTATATTTGGATATCAGAATCGTTCCGGGTGAAATCGGGATTTTACCGGAGTACCGGGGGGTTACCGGAACCCCCCGGGGGTTATTGGGCCTACATGGGACCTAAGGGAGAAGAGGAAAGGAGGCAAGAGGTGGCCGCGCGCCCCTCCCCTCCCTAGTCCGAATAGGACAAGGAGAGGGGGGCGGCGCCCCCCCTTCCCTTTCCCTCTTCCTCCTCTTTCCCACTTCTCCTTCTCCAACTAGGAAAGAAGGGAGTCCTACTCCCGGTGGGAGTAGGACTCCCCCTTGGCACGCCCTCCTTGGCCGGCCACCCCCTCCCCTTGGCTCCTTTATATTCGGGGGCAGGGGGGCACCCTAGGATACACAAGTTGATCTTCGTGATCGTTCCTTAGCCGTGTGCGGTGCCCCCCTCCACCATATTCCACCTCGGTCATATTATAGCGGTGCTTAGGCGAAGCCCTGCGACGGTTGAACATCAAGATCGTCACCACGCCGTCGTGCTAACGGAACTCCTCCCCGAAGCTTTGCTGGATCAGAGCCCGAGGAGCGTCATCGAGCTGAACGTGTGCCAAGAACTCGGAGGTGCCGGAGTAACGGTGCTTGGATCGGTTAGACCGGGAAGACGTACGACTACTTCGTCTACGTTGCATCAACGCTTCCGCTTCGGTCTACGAGGGTACATAGACAACACTCTCCCCTCTCGTTGCTATGCATCACCATGATCTTGCGTGTGCGTAGGAAATTTTTTTGAAATTACTACGTTCCCCTACACTTCGGTGGAGGCAGGTGTAGTTACGAGAACCGGAGGCGTACCTTTCCTGGTCCCAGCCATACGCAATGAACGGTTGCCCAAGGATTTCAAGGGGCCTCGTAAGGTACCAAACTACACGGCTGATTTACAGCCGGGGGCTTGGATTGAGAGTTATGAGATGGCTATGGAGCTGTTGGAGGTTAGTGATGCTGCAATGGTCAAGTACTTTACCATGATGTTGGATGGAACGGCTCGGACCTGGCTGAAAGGATTGCCACCCAATTCCATCGGCTCATGGCAGAGTTAAAGGCACGGTTCATCCAGAACTTTAAAGACACGTGTAAGCAGCCAATGTCAATTATGGACCTAACCAATTGCAAGTAAGAGGATGGAGAATCTACGACTCATTGGGTGCGCCGGGTCAAGGAAATAATACATTCGTCTGATAAAATGGATGCCGGTTCAGCAGTTTTGATGTTGGAGAAGAATTGCTGTTTTGAGCCCCTGAAGTAGAAGTTGGTGCGGCTTAAACGAGACTGTAATGACATGGGAATGTTGATGGCGGCTCTTGTCAAGTATGCCGATTCTGATACCACCAAAGACCCGGCGTCTGATGAGGAAAAAGCAACAAAGGGAGAGAAGAACGGCAATGGCAAGGGTCACCAGCATAACCCGGCAAATCAAGGAGGTAATAAGCATAAGGCTGATGAGTTTGTTGCCAATACTAATGCACAGGGCGGTAATCAGTGGCGCAAGGGCAGACAGCCCCCTCTATCGGGCGGGTCAGGTCCCACCCTTGAGCAGCTGTTGAATGAACCTTGTACTAGACACGGCACCAGGGAGAAGCCAGCTACCCACTTGTGGAAGGATTGTACGATCATGAAGGCATTTAAAAATTCAAACGCATTTGATGGGGGTCATGGTCCGGGTGGCGGCTCAGACGGCTTTCAGGGCCCGGGCGCCGATTCAAACGGAGGAGGTTTTCATGGTCATCCTGGTCACCAGGGGGATATAACAGCAACACAACCAAGGGAATCAACAGCAGCAACAATCCGGCTATCAGAGCAACCCGAAGCAGTTGAGTAGCGGACAGTATCATGTCTTTACTACCAGTTTATGTAAGAGAGACCAGAAACTCCACAAGAGGTCCGTCAATGCCGTTGAACCGGCAATCCCACGTTATCTACGTTGGTCAGAGCAGCCTATTGTGTGGAGCAGAGAGGATCACCCGCCCCGGGTTGATAATCCGGGTCACTTGGCTTTGGTAGTGGCACCTCAGGTTGGTGGGTACAAGTTTACTAAGGTACTCATGGATGGAGGCAGCAGCATGAACATCCTTTACTATGAGACGTTCCACCGGATGGGATTGACGGATAAAAATCTTAAACAATCCAACACTGTTTTTCATGGTGTAGTACCCGGTAAGTCGGCATACCCCGTTGGTAAGATCGAGCTGGAGGTAGCCTTTGGGGATGAGTATGACTCCAGGGCAGAAAAATTAACCTTTGAAGTGGTTAAGATCAAAAGCCCATAGCATGCTCTGTTTGGGCGATCAGCTTATGCCAAGTTCATGGCTCGGCCATGTTACATGTATTTATAGCTCAAGATGTCGGGTCACAAGGGCACCATTACAGTCCATGGGAGCCATAAGATCGCCTTGGAATGTGAAGAGGGGGATGCTGCTTATGCTGAATCCGTTTGTGCGATAGAGGAGTTGAAATTCTATAAGGATCATGTTGACCCGGCGGACATGACGTCATTAAAGAAACAAACCACAGAGCATGAGCCGGAGTTGAAGTTCAAGTCAGATGATGACACTAAGATGGTTGACTTTGTGCCTGGCGACTCATCCAAACTGTTCATCATCAGCGCAAACTTGGATCCAAAATAGGAAAGCGAGCTCATCGAGTTCATCCGTGAGAACCAGGACATCTTTGCATGGAAACCTTCAGACATGCCGGGTGTCCCGAGGGAACTCGCTGAGCACACTCTTAATATCGATCCAAAGTTCAAGCCTGTCAGGCAGTTTCTTTAGCGGTTCAATGAAGAAAGGCGTAAGGCCATTAGAGAAGAGGTGGCCCGGCTCTTGGTGGCTGGGTTCATTGTGGAGGTATTTCACCCAGAATGGTTAGCTAACCCGGCACTGGTGCTCAAAAAGAATGGCACCTGGCATATGTGTGTGGTTTACACAGATTTAAACAAGGCATGTCCGGCTGATCCTTTTGCTCTTCACCGTATCGATCAGATTATTGATGCTACGGCAGGTTGTGCTCGGTTGAGTTTTTTAGATGCTTACTCCGGGTATCATCAAATTAAGATGGCAGTCAAGGATCAAGAGAAAACAGCATTCATAACACCTTTTGGGGCTTTCTGCTATGTGTCTATGCCTTTTGGGCTCAAGAGTGCTCAAGCGACTTACCAACGGTGTGTGCGGAATTGTGTTCATGATCAAATTGGGCGCAATGTTCATGCCTATGTGGATGATATAGTATTGAAATCCAGGGAAGAGGAAACCTTGGTCACAGACTTGAAAGAGAGTTTTTATAATCTTCGGGTGTACAAGATGATGCTTAACCCGGCCAAATGTGTTTTTGGAGTGCCAGCCGGCAAACTTTTGGGTTTTCTGGTGTCTAACCGAGGCATTGAAGCTAACCCGGAGAAGATCAAAGCAATTACTTCCCTGGCCAAACCAACCTGCGTCAATGATGTTCAACGACTGGCGGGTCATGTGGCTGCTTTGAGCCGGTTCATAAGCCGGTTAGGGGAAAAGGCTATGCCTCTGTATCAGTTGATGAAGAAAACAGATGTGTTTGTTTGGAGTGATGCTACGAACGCCGCTTTTGAAGATCTGAAGGCACAACTACCTGAGCCACCGGTCCTAGCTGCTCCAATTGAGAAAGAGCCGCTATTGTTATATGTAGCTGCCAACTCACGGGCTGTTAGCATGGCTATGGTGGTAGAGCGCAAGGAGGCTGGCAAAGAGCATCTGGTTCAACGGCCGGTTTATTATGTCAATGAAGTGCTAATTGAGTCTAAGCAACGATATCCACATTGGCAGAAGCTTGTTTATGGGGTGTTCATGGCAAGATGGAAGCTTAAGCATTACTTCCAGGGACATCCAATCACTGTGGTTAGCTCTGCTCCTTTATGAGACATTATTCAAAATAGAGAAGCTATAGGGCGAGTTGCCAAGTGGGCAAGTGAGCTTGGGTCTCATGGGCTGAAGTATGTTCCACGCACTGCAATTAAGTCTCAAGCCCTGGTTGACTTTATCAATGACTGGACAGAGATGCAGATGCCAGTAGAAAAGCCAGACATCACATATTGGACTATTCATTTTGATGGGTCCAGGCAATTGGAGGGCTCGGGGGCTGGAGTTGTATTAACTTCCCCACGAGGTGATAAATTTTGTTATGTGTTACGATTGATGTCTCCGTGCACTAACAACGCAGCAGAGTATGAAGCATTGCTCCATGGTCTCCGAGTGGCAAAGGAGATGAGCTTGAGCCGGGTCGGATGTCTTGGTGATTCGGATCTAGTGGTTCAGCAGGTGTCTGGCAAGTGGGATTCCAAAGACCCTCTCATGGCGGCTTATCGTCGAGAGGTCGATGCCGTTGCAGGATATTTTAAAGGCTAGCAGGTGGAACACATTGACCGTTGAAAGAACGAAGAAGCTGATGCTTTGAGCCGGCTGGGGTCTCAACGTAAGCCGGTACCACCCAACACCTTTTTAGATGTTTTGCATAACCCCTCTGTCAAATTGCCCACAGAAGAAGATTTAGCTGTTCCTGACCCAGAGGCGTTGTTGGTGGCGGCTCTTCATGTCATCCCAGATTGGATGGTGCCGTTCTTGGCTTACATGACCCGGGGAGAATTGCCAGCGGATGAGACCCTGGCTCGACAGATAACCCGGCGGTCTAAGTCCATGACGATTTTAGATGGAGAGTTATTTCATCACATTGTTTCTGGAGCATTTCAATGGTCTGTTTCCCCCGAAGAAGGTCAAGAAATCCTTCGTGAGATCCATTAAGGTGATTGTGGTCATCACGCCAAGTCAAAATCTTTGGTGGCCAAGGCGTTTCGTCACGGTTTTTACTGGCTGACGGCTCACACTGATGCGGAGGATCTAGTTAGTAGATGTGAAGGATGTCAGAAATTCACACGATGGGTGCATGTGCCGGCTGAAGAGCTCCGGATGACTCCAATCACTTGGCCGTTTGCAGTCTAGGGGCTTGACATGGTGGGACCTTTCAAAAGGTCTAAGGACAAGAAGACACATCTCCTGGTGGCTATTGATAAGTTCACTAAATGGGTTGAGGCAGAGCCTGTGAGTAAGTGTGATGCAGCCACGGTGGTTTAGTTCATGAAGAAAATAATCTTTCGTTTCGGTTCTCCACACAGTATTATCACGGACAATGGCACCAATCTATCCCAAGGGGCTATGGAAGAGTTTTGTCAGTGAGAGCACATCCGGCTTGATGTTTCTTCTATAGCTCATCCTCAATCCAATGGTCAAGCTGAGAGAGCCAATCAGGAAATTCTTAAAGGGCTAAAACCCCGGCTTATGGTTCCTTTACAGTGAATGACGGGTTGTTGGGTAGAGGAGTTGCCTTCAGTGTTATGGAGCATCAATTCTACACCCAACAGGTCTACGGGTTACACACCCTTCTTCATGGTTTATGGGACAGAAGCGGTATTGCCCAGTGACATCCGTCATGACTCGCCCCGTGTGGCGGCTTATGTTGAAGCTAACAATGAAAAAGCCAGACATGATGCGCTTGACTTGTTGGATCAAGAAAGAGACTTAGCAGCAGCATGATCAGCAATCTATCAACAGGACCTACGTCGTTATCACAGCCGCCGGGTTAAGACCAGGACTTTTCAGGAAGGCGACTTGGTGCTCCGGCTCATCCAAGATCTTTCAGATTCACACAAGTTATCCCCACCTTGGGAATGACCCTTTGTGGTCAGTGAAAATTTAAACAATGGGTCTTACTGCCTCATTGACGTTCGAGAGCATGCAGACTCACATAAGTCGGAAGAGGAGACCCGCCAGCCGTGGAACATTGCTCAACTTCGGCCGTACTATACCTGAGCCACCGGCTCTCATCCTGTACATACGTTCATCCTGTATATACGATGATAAGCAATAAACTGCCCGGTTATCCAAGCCGGTGGTCTAAGGATCCTAAGGTACGAGCTACTGAGGTATGATGATTATTGAATGTTCAAGGAGTCTCAACTTTTATATTGAATTCTCAAATTCATCACCCGGTTTATTTAAACCGGTGATCTAAGGATCACTAAGGACAAGGTATGGTTTTTACTTACACGCGCTTATCGGCTGCGTTAACTTCAGAGTTGGTATTAAACCTTATCCTTTAGTTATATTTGTCTCTATTTTTTGAGGTGGAAATATGGCCTGTAAAAGAGGTGTTTAAACCCAGTTGTTTCTAAACCGCCTTGCTAGGTCTTTCCTTTTTCCTTTTGTTCACAGGAATAGAGTTTAAACATTGCAGAGACAATTGTTAACCAAGGCATAAGAAAAGCATTAAAACATTGGCACTCGGAAGCACAGATTCAAATAGAAGCGTTTTATGCGCGATGGCATAAGCAAACATGCGGTGTTTTTAACAGCTAAAGCTATTACAAGGCTTTCTAAAGCCCATGAAGATGAGCACTGTCCTTCCCTCACCGGCTCATCATCTTGAATTTGCTGGAAGTTGGGTTTTGACCAGCCATAGCCGTTCATGGCGACAAATTCAGCTTCATCATCAATCAGGCCGACCGGATCAACCTCCAGGGCAAATGTGTCTTCTCTCACCGGTGGGATCAAGTTGGTTACTTTAGAGGAAGGAGGGGCCATCTTCTTATTTTCACTGTCAAAACCCGGTTGATACTTGTCCACATTGGTGCCATCTCCAAGGCTAGTCGCCTGTGGCCGGACTTCGCGGACGCAGGCTATAAAGTCATCCTGATCAAAAGGAGACCCGTCCTCCATCATGGTAGGCTAACCCCTTGCCACGTCTGCCGGCTCTAGATCTGGTACCCAAGCCTTGGAGCGGCTTAGGGCAGTCAAAGCTCCGGCTCGCGTGCAGGAGCATTTCACCTCTTAGAATCTGGCAGGGAGAATGGACAGCCTCTTCAGGACGTCACTGATCCGGTTAGACCCTTGATTAGTAGGAGAGATGGCTACTAGAGCTCGTTGTGCGCCGATATACAATTGTGCAGTTAAAGTGTATACGACTTTCATCTTAATCAACGGGTCTTGGTCTAGATTCTTACTTCGCGGACCTACACGCATTTTTTACAGAGTCAGTTAACGGATCATATTCCGGCTTGACAGGAAACACATATGAAAGATCAAATCAGGAAGCTTACCAAAGATAGCAGCGACCATCTAAGACACCCGGCCTTTTAAACTATTCAGTTCAGTTGAAATTTCCTTCAGAGTTGTTTCGGCTGTCTTAGCTCGCCGAGTCAGAAGTATCTTCTCATCTGCCCACGTTTTCTCTTTGACAGCAAAGTCAGTCTTCAACTTCTCTGTTTCAGAAAGACTTATTTGCAGTTAGGAGGTGGAAGATTTAATTTCTGATTCCTGGTTCGCTAGCCGGGTCTTTGTATCAGTCAGTTGGGAGTTCAGTTCAGACAATGCATTCTGTGAACACATTCAGATAAATCAAGACTTGGCCTCAAATTCCAGTATCCAATTTCAAAGATTCAAGTCTCAAATACTTTATGAATAAACCACTTGACACTTGGGGACTAATGTATGTCAAATCAATTTTTTATGACTCTACCAACCTATTTGAAGTCCCAAGTCCTTTACAAAGTAACAACACTTGGCACTTGGGGGCTAATGCACGCAGTTCATCAAGTTTTTAAAGTTTAAACCGGAATATTAAGTATTTTACAAATGGCGTTCAATTCTGAAGTACCTATTCATTAATGATTAAATAAAATGGTCCTTGGGGACTACGGGTGAAGTCTTGTTCTACTAATATCAAGCAAAGATTCAGAGGTAAAAGTATCAGTCTATATTGTAAGTCTATAGGTTATTCTGTCTCTCTCATAATCTACAGACTTGGGGGCTGAAGGAATGTTGATAAATCGGAAATTACATACCTCATACTTCAATTGAAGCTGCTTGACCATCTCAATCTCAGAATCACGACTAGAGTGTACATGACTGAGATAGCCGGATAAGATATCACTGGCGTTAAGACGGTCATAATTGGCAACATCAAGTAGAACCTTCCGCCTCTCCAAAGCTTCTTGCTTAGCGGTGCACCATGCCAAAACCGTCGGGTTCCCCGGCTCAATGTAGCGGCTCCCAGTAATTTGAACATCTTGAACACAGGGAGACGGTGGGCTGGTTGAGCTTGATGGACCAGCTGCAGAAGAGTTAATAGTGTTCTTGACAAGGGATGGCTCTGGAGGATTTGCTTCATGAACAATAGGCGGGTATTCTGGGGAGACAGTCAATGGAGAAGGTGGCCTAGCCGGCTCAGATGCCAGTACTGGCGGATCTTCCATTGGTTTTGTTGCCTTCTCTTTTTTGTACTTAGCTTGACCACTGAAGAAAAATATTTCAGAATAATCAGCATTAAGATAACAATTGATCAAACTCGGAAGAAAAGAGGGTTTTTAATTACCCAGGAGCAGTCTTGAAAGCCAGAAATTGTATTTTCTTTAACGAGGAAAAACAGCACCCTGACGGCGCTGAATTGAAATGCCTCCAAGCTCTAAGCTAGAACCGTTGGTGCATTCATTCTGGCGATTCAGATAAAAGTACTCTCTAAACAATTCTACAGTGGGCTCTTGCTGAAGGTACGCCTCATAGAGCACTTGGAAGTTACAAATATTGGAAATAGAGTTGGGTCCAAGGTCTTGAGGATGGAGTTTGAAAAAAATGAAGGACCTCTCTGAAGAATTTTGAACCAGGTGGTGAAAATCCCCGGTTCATGTGGTCAGTAAAGATAATCACTTCACCATCTTTCAGATTGGGAAGTTCTTCCTCCGGGTCAGGAGCACGATAAGACATGACATTCTTTGAAGGCAGAAACCCAACGATGAAGAATTATTTTAACCGTTCCTCAGTTACGGAAGAAGGGACCCAGTTACAGACGGTCGGTGACTTCGACGACATGATGAGTAACGAACTGAAAAATAAATAACAATATGGTGGTTCAGTCTATGGTCAATTATAAAGCAAGTAATGGCGGTTTAACTAAGGGCTAATGGTATATAAGGAAAAGAAAGCCAGAGTGGTAAGCTGCCATGACTACAGATTTTCTCAGAAGGCAGAATTCAGTTAAGTGTTGGCATAAACAAGTTTCACCAAGTTCTTATTATCATTTTGGAACAAAGGGCTGTTTCAAAAAGGGAAATATTCTAGACCTAAAAAACATAGTACAGAGGAGTTCGTCGACTATAACGAAGCATCTGTACAGGTAAAAGGGATCTACTGATATCAAAAACGAATGCCAAACAGCTACCGTGCGAGTTATATCTCTTTTCTGGATCAAAATAAGTTGCGGAAAAGATCTACAAGATGGCCCATGATGAACAGATGAAGAACACTGAAGAACTCGTGAAACCTAGAAACGGATCTAGGTACGAGAGAGAGTAAAGCTTACAGGAAGCAGGCCTACCGCAAAAAGTTGCCGCGTTCTCTGGATGAACTCAAGGTGATGCAGTGGCCAAGGTTGATGACGACGATGAGAGTCACGGCGGCGGCGGAGCTCGAGCAGCGATGGAGGTTGCGAGAGGAAGAAGATGAGGAAGAAAGGAGAATAGGATGGACCGGCCACGTGCCTATTTATAAGGGCAGATGCAAACAGGCGGGCGCGAAAATCAAGGAGACCCAATAATAATTGTCCAACTGAACAGACGCCTCGATTCTCGGAAGGCATTAAAAAAATGAAAGATCCATTGTAAGATGACGTCATGAAGGTTTTTTGTGTTTTCAAAAGATGACGTCACGGTGGGTTACAGAAGTTTTTAGACAGAGGATGGATTCTGACTAAGTGTTGAAGATTGACAAAGAACAAAGTTCAGAGTGAACCCGGGGCCTAATGTTGGGGATATTACTATCAGCTGAGACCCGCCCAGGAGGGGCCGGGTCAGCTTCAATGGCGGGTTATGCAAGAAGTTCAGTAAAACATCCAAGTTTGTAGTTTATTAAGTCTTATAGAAGGCCCAAAGGTCAGGGGCCGGCTTAAGGCCCGATATTGTAAAATGCCACATGTAAGGAATTACTTGTACAGAAAGACATATAAAGAAAGTCACCGAGCCGGACACGATTATGAGCCGGCCGGAACTCTGTAGGCCACCTGGCGTCAACCCGTGTATATAAGGGGACGACCCGGTGGCGTTTTAGGGTAAGAAACAACAAGTCGATAACCAAGCCGGCGAGTTAAGCCTCTTGGTGATCGAAACCCCAGCAATACCAAACCCAACTAGATGTAGGCTTTTACCTTCATCGTAAGGGGCCAAACTAGTATAAAACTCTCTCGTGTCCTTTGTCCCAATTAACCCCTTTAAGCTTCCTAGTGCGATGGCCCTACGACTAAGTCCTTGCTCTAGGACATCTGCCGTGACAATTCCACGACACCCTACGTCCTGCTTGATTGATATTGATGAATACGAGTATTACAAGAGTTGATCTACCTCGAGATCGTAATGGCTAAACCGTAGAGGTCTAGCTGGTATGGTTATGGTAATGAATATCCCCCCTCCAGACTAAGTCCTCCAGTTTATATAGACATCGGGGAGATCTAGGGTTACACAAGGTCGGTTACAAAGAAAGGAATCTACATATTTGGTCGCCAAGATTGCTTTCCATGCCAAGGAGAGTCCCATCCGGACACGGGTACAGTCTTCGGTCTTCGCATCTTCACAACCCATCGGTCCGGCCCATGGCTAACGGGCCGGACGCCCGAGGACCCCTTAGTCCAGGACAACCTCAGTAGCCCCTGAACCTGGCTTCAATGAGAAGGTATCCGGCGTGTAGATCTGTCTTCGGCATTGCAAGGCGGGTTCCTCCTTTCGAACTCTAAGATAGTCCTCGGACGAAACAATCGTGTCCGGACCTGTAACACACACCACACACACAACCACAGAGAGAATATAATTTTACACGAGTCCAATCTGCTGAAACTTTCTGTAACATGACATCACATCTATCCGGTCATAATTGCGAACCGTTTTTCGTCTGCCGCTCCATGTCTCGAGACGCGGTTGCCATTAGCATGTCTTGTCAAAGCAGAGATTGTGTCCCCTTATTACAGGATTCTCATCAATACGGGTGTGGGTAACCCAACCGTGCTATTTACATAGCCCTTGGGAATAGGTGAGTTTTAAGGCGAGTAGGGAGGCGTTCGACATTCGCGGTCTTTAAGGGGATAAGGATTCGTTCTCACTCACCCCTGCCTCCTCCTTCCTCTGCCCATCCATTCTTGAGCTCCAGCACCCAAGCTCTAGCTTCCCACATCGGGGAAAGCACTCCAACCATGTCCGGATCCAGAGCTGGTGGCAAGTGGATGGCCTCGTCTGTTAAAAGGAAAGACATCAAGGAGCCCCGAGAGGCCGGATACTTGGCCAAGGAGATCATTCACCATCTCCCAGCCGAGGGATAGATCGTCCCTACCCCAGAGCCCCATGAGAGGGTTGTGTTTCTCGCACATTTCGTCCGTGCACTGGGATTCCCTCTCCACCCGTTTGTCCACGGACTGATGTTTTACTACGGGGTGGACTTCCATGATCTAGCCCCCAACTTTATCCTCAATATCTCAGCATTTATTGTCGTGTGCGAGGCCTTTCTCCATATCCCACCTCACTTCGGCTTATGGCTGAAGACCTTCAATGTGAATCCGAAGGAGGTGAGCGGCCAACAAGTAGAGTGTGGAGGTGCCATGGTGGGCAAGATGCCCAATGTCACCTGGCCCAAAGGCTCCTTTGTGGAGATGGTGAAGGGGTGGCAGTCGGGGTGGTTCTATATCACCGAGCCGTGCAACACCAATTGGGCGGCGGCCCCCGAATTCTGATCTGGAGCTCCGATGCGGCTCACCTCCTGGCAAGAGAAGGGCCCAACCCGGGGCTCTTCGAGCGAGATGACTGGGCTCTAGACGTGCGTCCAGAACATGATAACCAAGAGGATCAAACTCATCAACGTGATCCAGGTTATGCTCATTCGCCGGATCCTTGCGTGCCAACGCCGGACTTGCTATATGTGGGAGTTCGATCCGGCCAAGCACCATACGCTACTAGAGCTCTTCGGTATGACGCACGAAGACATCTGGAAAATGCTCTTCAAGGTCGGCGAGACACCACCGCCCATGACCGAGGATCGCGGGCTCAGCTTAAAATCCAGGCCAATTTGTTAAGTTTTCATGTTTTCAAGGTATACCCCCTACTGGCATATTTTGAGGATGGAGTTTAAGCCTTCCTGTCAATTTTTCAGGCCTGGATCGACATAGCGGGGTAGATTAACTGTCCGGCAACGCTTCCCGAAGACCAAGAAACCCGCTTCTGACGAAAATGCTTTTTCCAACGCCTTATGAGGTGCCGGAGAAGAAGGCCAAGAAAACAGCCAAAGGGGCCAGGGGTGGCCTTCGCCGCAAAGGTGCTTCGGACGTGACGTCCGGAGACGAGACTCCTTCGGCCGCCGAATACGACGACGAAGAGGAGGAAGAAAACAACTCCCCCTTGAGGAGGGAAGGAAGAAAAGGGGGGCCTCCCCAACTCTGGAGGCGAAGGCGCCCAAGAGGGGGAAGGGCTCCCTCGAAGATAACTCCGCATGGGATGCCGATAGCAGTCCGGAGCGAACACCCCCCCCCCGAACCAAGCCTCAGGCTGCCTCGTAAGTGCCTTATGCATATCCAAATGTCTGGCCTTTCCATTTTGTGATATTAATAAGTTTAAATTATGCTATTGCAGTCCGGCCCGTGACAGCTCCCCGCGATGCTCGACAGATGGTTCGCTAGACTCAAAGGAGATGGCTAGCATGTCTCCGCCGCCCGCTCACTTTGTCTCGCCCAAGTGTGATGACGAGGTGGTGTCCCAAAGGACCTTCCCCGACTGGGGGAGGTTCCGGAGATCGTCAGGGCAGCGCCCCAGGATGACTCCTCCGCCGCCGGACACATGGGGGAGAAAGCCCCCATGGGGACTGGTGATGGGGCCCGAGTTCCATTCGGCCCTCAGTCGGATACTATTCTGGAGACCTACATGGCTCCAGAGTCCAGCGAACGGCCTTCCCCGAAAAGAGGAGGTGTGCCTATTCCGCCGGTGATCTCTGTCCACCCAAAGGCATCGGATAATCTCCTAGAAGCGCAGGGAGGCGCCTCCATTGTGGATGAGCACCGTATCCTTATGGGTACGGTGATCGAAAAGGTTCAGTCCATCAAAAGTGGACTGACCGAGGCCTGCGCTAGCCTTTTAATAGGCTTTGAGGTAATACAAAGAATATCACAATGTAGACAGTAGCCCCTGATGCTCTGTTCGGTGTCCGGAAAGGAAAACCCGAGCAGAGGATCAAAATAATTTTTGCAGGAGTCTAACATAAGATGTCTATGTGAATAAGCAGGCGTCGCTGCTGGCCGCTGCCGCTCATACTGCGGAGGTCTCCGAACTGAAGCAGAACCTGGAGCAGGCCGAGAAAGAGCTTGGCCTCGTGAAAAAGTGTCAGGACCGGGTTTTCGGGATATTAATTTCCCAGGAAATGGCCCTTGTGCTCACCAGCCCCAGGATTACTGTTAGCTGATGAGCCACCAACTTGATACAGAAACTCCAAGCAAAATACGAGATATGTAGTACAAGACCATTCTGGCCTATGAGTACAACAAATGATTTCTAGTGGTTGATGGCGGAAGCGGTTTGCGGATCATTAGCGTCTATGGGAATCCATTTCCCACAGGAACAGCTGACCTGGATAACTCCTATCTTCACTAGGCTGCTATCACCATTGCGTAGGTTCCGGGATTGTCATCGCGACGCTCCTCTCCACGCAAGAAATCTGGCCAAGACAATAGCCAGGGACAAGCCAGTGAGTACTTTTGAATGTACTCGCAAGCATTATGAACACAGGTATAATATAACAAATGATAATCATGCTCTGAAATATTCTATGATCACACGTCCGTTATAAAATAAACATCCATGATGCACGCAGCAGGTTATTCATCTACAACATGAATATGCCATAAGGGAGTAGAAACAAAATGCACCGATCGGGTGTCTGAAGCAACGCCTCGAAAGGATAATAATATAAAGCATGCCTCAGTCGGGCGTCTGAGCGACGTCACACAAAGGGCTTATAAAAGCAATAAGTAGCAACCGTGCCACAGTCGGGTGTCTGTTCGACACCACATAAAGGGCTTATAGAGTAAATAAATAACAAGCATGCCACAGTCGGGCGTCTCAGTGACGCCACATGAAGGGCTTATAAAGTAATCTGAATGACAAGCATGCCATAGTCGGGCGTCTCCGCGACACCGCATAAAGGGCTTATATGAGAATAATCACAGTGAATATCCAAGTGGTAGAACCGTCCTAGGGATACTCAATAATTCAAATAATGTAAATGGTTAGTCCATAATAATAGTAATCAAAATCATCATGAGTCACATGTCATGATCCATGTTTTGGTTCAGCCACCGTTCCTCCGAAGACCGACACTAAGATCGACACTTGATCCATACCAGACTGTAGTCCTTGACCATGGACATGGCTATTCGAATAGATATAATCTCTACAGAGGGTGTACTCTTTACCCACGAGCAACAGATTCCTTTAGTCCATCGGGACTAATTCCGCCTACGGTCTTTTAATTGAAAACACGCCTGACCACACACACCAGCCTAACTTACCGGTGTCTGGAAATCACCCATGACACCCGTTAAGCGAAACTCTAAGTGGGGAGGCTACAACCTCGACTAGCATGGGATCACAAAATTTATAACGCGCGCAAACTAGGGGAGCTACCCCCTCGGCTCCAACCGGAAACACCCATGCCCCCGGATGCAGCCGGTATCTTCCACCATGGCCTCTCTGTACGGTGTGTGCTAGGAAAGGGGTTGACAACTTACTGAACCGTACCCTACCTATGGCAGGGACAAGTGGTAGTAAGAAACAAGTATGGGGGTTACTAGAACAAGACTCGATCTATGGTCGACTCAGGAGGTTAAAGCATTACATGCATGATAAGCACAAGAAATATATTTCATACCAATCAGACAGAATCACCGCTCATCATACCCCACCATGCCTTACCGGACATAACCATCTCGACAAAGAACTAGGGACAAGCTCGTGTCTACCCAAGACAGAGGCTTTCCCGGATTCCTTCCGTTAGGCATGAAAGGCATACGAGGATGACTACTATCAAAAACATCTCGAATACCAACAACACGGAATCGTCAATATGCACTTATGAGTATGATCATATCATCGCATAAAATAACGAAAACTCCGAGACAAGGTGGTGTTGTAACCGTATCAAACAACACACGACAATATTATGCCAGGGTTCAGAATGCTTGCCTTCAAGAGTATGCAAGTGGGGGTGCATTTTTGAAAGTTGCCTCCCTCTCCAAAATCCTATTTAAGAAAAAAATTCAAATTAACACATAGTTTCAAAACAGTACAAAAATTTTGTTTGGATTTTTTTAATAAATATGAAAATAAACTAGACAAAATTTGAGAAACAACAGAAAAAGAATCAAACCAATTGGACTTGTACTTTAAAAGTTATAGCCAGTCAAACTTTAGTCAAAATCTGTTTTTTTAATAAAACAGAAAAAGAAAAACGGTTCGGCAGCACTTACGTTTTCCTCTAGAGAAGGGAGTCGTCGTTTGACCAGTCGCCCGGGCATCCTTCCTCCTCTGGCCGAGAAGAGGCGGGGCTCCGGCGATCGCCGTCGATGAACGGCGGCTCCCCACGGGGTTCCAAGGGCAGGGATGGATCCGCCAGCCCAGGGCGGTCCTCCCAGTGGTCGAAGGGCTTGCGGGGACGAAGGGAGTCGTCGGTGGCGAGATCTGCGGCGGACGGTGGCTTCGGGACAAATGGGGTGTCGAGCTACGGTGGCTCCCAGTCGAAGCTGAGAGGTTGGGCAGCGCCGCAAAGTCGAGGGAAAGAGGATGGTGGTGCTAGAAGGACAAGGGAGGCCCTGCTTGCAACATTCGGCACCGGAGCGTGGCGGCGGCCGAACTGATCGGAGATGAGGAAGACGGCCTTCCCCCGTCGATTGCTGGCTATGGGCGCTCTATAGGGATGGCCTGAGGTCGCCCAGGTGTCTAGTCGAGCTCGTGGTCCCCTTTTATAGGCGGTCGAGGTCGGTTCCTCGGCGGCCAGGGATAAGATCGGCGAACCGCCTTGCTGTAGAGCGGGCACTGCTCCAGGGGCGAGCTGGCGAGCGAGAGTGGCTCGGGCGGCGCCGTCCATGGCAGGAGCCTGCTGCGGCCATCCACCAGCTGCCATGGCCGACCTGACGGCAGCACTGCGGGGCTCCAGGGGGTGGCTTTGGATGGCTCCGATGAGTGGATGAGGACGGGCATGGCTCTGCAGGCGAGCAAGGGCCAGGCCGCGGGGCAAGCGAACGCGGTGGCTCAGTGCGCGCGTGCGTGCAAAACGTGTGCTCTGGGCGCGCCCAGAGCACGCACGCCGGGTGCTCGACGAAATGCCAACGCGTGCTGGAGGGCTCGAAAGTGGCTGGTAGTTAACAGGTCTAGGTTAGGGTTTGCAAGGAGATTAGTGTACATGGTGGTTTGGTCAGGGGACCAAGTCCACAATGCAAACTAAAAACCAAGCCAAAACTGGCCATGCACACAAGGTGTTTGACAGAATGCTATGGTCATCTAGGCATCTCTTGGGGTGGCCAAAAACTCCAAATCATAGTCTCATTAGATGATAAAGAGGGTGGCAAGGTTAGTTTGTCAAAAACAAAAACTTGTTAGTGCATGTTTTTGAGAAAACCAAATCTGGACAGAAAGAAAAGGGCATTATTGCATGTACTTAAAATCCTCCAATGGGCCCAATCTCCTGAACTTAAGGGTTTGGTAGAGTGGGCTTTAAGCAGGAGAAAGATCATGGGCACTAGAGCAAAACAAAATAGGGTTGCAGTAGAAAACATCCAACTGGACCAGAGAGCAAAAGAGGATGATTTGCTCAAATTTTTCAAAGAACACCAGTGGGTTTTTGCATAAAATTGAATTATACACTACTACTAACATCCCCTAATTTCGGTGGAATCTTTAAAGAAATATTTAAATAGGTTGTAGTG
The DNA here is from genome assembly GCF_003073215.2 of Triticum urartu. Lineage (NCBI taxonomy): Eukaryota > Viridiplantae > Streptophyta > Magnoliopsida > Poales > Poaceae > Triticum > Triticum urartu. The sequence goes on from NC_053026.1 coordinate 471,967,368, forward strand.
CAATTTTACAAACTGGACCAGATTTGAAAACTTGGGGTAGAGCTCAAAATTTCCAAATGACTAAAATAGATCTTTGCATAAAAGTGATGTGGGAGCATCCCATGACATCTCCAAATTTTTGTGAAACTTATAACTAATTTTATCAAAGGGTTGAATTGCAAAAGAAGCTCCAAAACTTAAGAAAAATCATTTTTAAAGAAATAAATCTCAGGGAAAATAGTTATGCAAATAAATCCACTGATAAAAGAAATGTTTTTCTTGAGAGGGTAAACAAGTCCAACAATATTTTTGAAAAGTTTTCACTTGGGGTGAAAATTCCACAATATCAAAGAAAAGGGTGGTTCTGAAATCAAAAGATAAATCCACAAAATGAAAATTTAATTTCTTGGCAAAATTTTAATAAACAAATCATGGTTAAATTTTTTTGGGTGTTACAACACTACCCCTCTTAAGAAAAATCTTGTCCTCGAGATTTGCTAAGGGCTGCTTTGAAAAAGAATTAATCCTACTGTCTCAAAGTAATATCACAAAAATAACCATCCTACCCATTTAATAAAATGTGGCTATAGTGAGACGGCAATAAGTGGTGTAAAACTACAGTGTGGAACACTGGCGCTGCGTGAAAAAATCTATGGTTGGGGGAAACGAGAAATTTCTACTTTGGTTACAGTAAATTTAGAATAAAATTCTAAATTACTAAAATACGCTGGTCGTACCCAAGAGCACAGTGCTCTCTCTAGCTGACAGGTGGACCCAGGGCCCACTGTCAGTCTCTTCTTCTACCTCTGGCTCTCTCTTCTTCCTCTCTCTCGCACGCTTTCCCACGCTTTCTCCACCGGCGACGTCTAGCGCGTAGGGCACCTAGGCCGTATTGCGGTAGTGCGCGGCATGCTAGCTGCCGGTGCAGCGTGCACTCACCTCGCGGGCCAGTGCACTGTTGGCACTGCTCATGGATTCGCCTCCGAACATCGGCGATCGAGCGACGAGCGGCGCTGGTGGACTTCGCCCACCGTACACCGATCTTGAGCTATAAAATAACCGAGGTGCTCCTTTCTTCTTCCTCGCTCCTGGCCTTGCTTCTCCTTCTCCTTCATTTCTGTTTGCAGGAGCTCGAGACGAGGCCCTAATGGCGGAGGTGATGCCGGACTGGTACATGATCCTGGTGTGCGGAGGGTTGGCGGCATTGCTGGGGTTCTCCGTGCTCTTGTGCGCGACGATCCTCGATGATCGTCGTGATGCTGCTGCTCGAGTGTTAGCTCTCCGCGGTGGCGACGATCATGAGGATTAGGTGCTGGTGTTGGGTGCTAACTGTTGTCAGTGTGCTGTAGGCAACTTGTACCCGAATAATTACTCACAAATCTCTCCCTCTGAGACTGTGGTGCGTTAGGGAGGTGATCAGTTAGGTACAAAAAGCGCACGTGGATTTGCAATTAGTGCACGTGGTCGAGTGGTTGGGGGTTGTGAGTCTGCTGTCGTGGTGCTGCGTGAATAAAAATATCTATGTCATGAAGAGATGTATGCTGCAACAACTCAGGGAAAAACCTCACTTCAGAAATTACCGAGAGTGAAAATTAGTTAATAACAATTAACAACAGTAAAAACTACTCATATTAATTGAAACCAGATATTTAATCCATTGCACATATTTAGGATACCATGCATAAGTTGCAATACATAACTAGACGTTGGAACAATAAATATAGCAGTGATGTCTACAATGAAAATGGCAAATGGACAGGGTCCTGACAAAACGTCTCTGGCACTGGGGCACACTCTTCTTCTATCTGGGGAAGCGGATTGACTAGTCGATGAATGCGTCTCTCCTGGTCGGGCCTCAGTGGTCTGCCGATGGCGATCTGAGGATTTAAATCAGCGAGGCTCTGGAGATAACCCATTACTCGCTGGGTCAAACGCTCTTGAGCGAAGACATACTGGGCAAGGTTGGCCAGCACTGGGTCTCTCTCAATTCGTCCACCGGGAAAAGATGCTACTTCTCCGGGTGCTGCATGACTCGGGAAGTAATAATACCCTCGTTCGCTGGCATAGGGTACCAGGAATCAAAGGCGAGCAAGCGCTTCGTACGCAGCAGCTTCTATGGCCATTTGCGGGTCGGCATAGATTTCCCCACGAAAGAGACTTCCGTTGTGTCTTGGTTTGGGTTTGCGGGAGGGATGTGCACCACTGCCCAATATTTTGAGGTGGATGGGGTGATCCTCGATTTGAGCAACTTGTACTGGGGTGGATGGGTAGAACTCATGGTACTGCAGGTAAAGTCCCACAATATTTTAACAAAGCTACCTGGGGTTGCGTCTGGAGTTCTCAGATAAATACTAGGGCTCGGCATGGCAAAGAAATGGTTGTGAGAGCTGTGCACGAGGAAAGGGATGCTTGGTAAGGTCACGAGGTGGCCTTTTATATAGCATCTGGGCTAGTTCATTTATCGCTATGAGGGGTAACTAGCTTGTCGGTTCTGCTCTATGGGGCCGGGGTTAATGCCACAGATACACATATCTCACAAAAGTGATGTATTACTGTGGGTGTCGTCGGGTGGTTTTTGGTAGCTACGCCCAGAATTAAAAATGCAATCGTACGCCAACATACTTATGCATGGCTATTATTAAAAATAGGAGCGCATAAGCAGACAACATTTAATTACGGTGATACAAGATCACCCAATTACAGGGTGTGGACATACTACAACTCAGTACTACTTGAGTGACTTAGTCTACCTCGTTTCTATCTAAGCGGGCGTGCCATGTGGACGTCGAGGCTTCTCCACGGGTTTCACCGTCGGGGTTAGCTGGAGGGGGTTGAGGAGCTGCAGGGTCGGGGTAGCGATGATGACCATCGCGGGGGTTGTTGGACACGATCCCGTTGGAACATGTTCCCAAAAGGCGACGAAGCACTTCTAGGGACACCAAAGTGTTTTGGTCGATGGCTGGGGCAGACCTCAAGGACTCAATCGGTTGTCCGAACAGCACGACTGGGTTATCGGTGTTGGGCTCATCCTCTCTTCTTGCCGGGGCTCGACGAATCAGTTCTCCACGAGCTGTGATCAGATCAAGGGTGATTTGATCGAACAGTTCCTCTAGTGCACTTACATAGCGCACCAGATGCAACAATGCAGGGTCCGTCTCGTGATCTCCGTTGGCAACCTGGGGTGGCCTACCATACCCGTCACGGCTGGGGTAGTAGTAGAACGAGCGACATTTAACTCTGGGCGACAAGTGCCGGAGTTGAACTATAGCCTCTCGAGCAGCTAGTTGGATGGCTTGTGGCTCAAAGGAAGTTATCCTTCCGATGAACCTGTAGGGGCGTTCTGGCGATAGACCCCTACCATAGACGTGCACAGTGGCCTAGAATTGACGGCTCTCACCGCTCATGGGCCCTTGGTACACAACATATTCTGGGGGCTCTTCTAATGCAAAGGCACGGCGGGTGAGGTTTGCTAGCACGGTCACAAAACCTCCAAGGTTGGTTGCTGTGGTCTCATTGTGCACAACGGGGCCAGGTATTTTAGCTTGGTTTGGGGTAGAGGCGGTGATGTGCAGGTTTGAGGCTAGCATGCCCTTTTTATAGAAAAAGGGGATGGAGTCTTCCTTCGCACGCTTGCGAAAGAGACAATTTAGGTGTCGGTCACTGGCGTGTGTTTGATAGGCTAGGCTGATAGGTTAGGCCGACTGCCAAAAGGTGTCGGGGTCACTGTGTGGCTATCTTACACCAGAAGCTTGGCCGGGGTTAGGTTAAGGTCTGGTGGGTTGATTAACCTAGGTTTTTCGACCTGGCTAAGATAGGATTAGCCAATGGTCAGCCTGGCTCTGATACCATGGTTGTCAGGACCGGGTTTTCGGGATATTAATTTCCCAGAAAATGGCCCTTGTGCTCACTAGCCCTAGGATTACTGTTAGCTGATAAGGCACCAACTTGATACAGAAACTCCAAGAAAAATACGAGATATGTAGTACAAGACCATTCTGGCCTATGAGTACAACAAATGGTTTCTAGGGGTTGATGGCGGAAGCGGTTTGCGGATCATCAGCGTCTATGGGACTCCATTTCCCACAGGAACAACTGACCTGGATAACTCCTATCTTCACGAGGCTGCTATCACCATTGCGTAGGTTCCAGGGTTGTCATCGCGACACTCCTCTCCACGCAAGAAATCTGACCAAGACAATAGCCAGGGACAAGCCACTGAGTACTTTTGAATGTACTTGCAAGCATTATGAACACAGGTATAATATAACAAATGATAATCATGCTCCGAAATATTCTATGATCACACGTCCGTTACAAAATAAACATCCATGATGCACGCGGCAGGTTATTCATCTACAACATGAATATGTCGTAAGGGAGTAGAAATAGAATGCACCGATCGGGTGTCTGAAGCGACACCTCGAAAGGATAATAATATAAAGCATGCCTCAGTCGGGTGTCTGAGCGACGTCACATAAAGGGCTTATAAAAGCAATAAGTAGCAAACGTGCCATAGTCGGGCATCTGTGCGACACCACATAAAGGGCTTATAGAGTAAATAAATAATAAGCATGCCACAGTCGGGCGTCTCAGCGACGCCACATAAAGGGCTTATAAAGTAATCTGAATGACAAGCATGCCACAGTCGGGCGTCTCCGCGACACCGCATAAAGGGCTTATATGAGAATAATCATAGTGAATATCCAGGAGGTAGAACCGTCCCAGGGATACTCAATAATTCAAATAATGTAAATGGTTAGTCCATAATAATAGGAATCATAATCATCATGAGTCACATGTCATGATCCATGTTTTGGTTTAGCCATCTTCCCTCCGAAGACCGACGCTAAGACCGACACTTGACCCATCCCAGACTGTAGTCCTTAACCATGGAAACGGCTATTCGAATAGATATAATTTCCACAGAGGGTGTACTCTTTACCCACGAGCAATAGATTCCTTTAGTCCATCGGGACTAATTCCGCCTATGGTCTTTTAATTGAAAACAGGCCTGACTGCACACAACAGCCTAACTTACCGGTGTCTGGAAATCACCCATGACACCCGTTAAGCGAAACTCTAAGTGGGGAGGCTACAACCTCGACTAGCATGGGATCACAAAATTTATAACGCGCGCAAACTAGGGGAGCTACCCCCTCGGCTCCAACCGGAAACACCCATGCCCCCGGACCAGGTGGCATGCCTACCGGATGCAGCTAGTATCTTCCACCATGGCCTCTCTGTACGATGTGTGCTAGGAAAGGGGTTGACAACTTACGGAACCGTACCCTACCTATGGCAGGGACAAGTGGTAGTACGAAACAAGTATGGGGGTTACTGGAACAAGACTCGATCTATGGTCGACTCAGGAGGTTAAAGCATTACCTGCATGATAAGCATAAGAAGTGTATTTCAAACCAATCAGACAGAATCACCGCTCATCGTACCCCACCATGCCTTACCGGACATAAACGTCTCGACGAAGAACTAGAGACAAGCTCGTGTCTACCCAAGATAGAGGCTTTCCCAGATTCCTTCCATTAGTCATGAAAGGCAAACGAGGATGACTACTATCACAAACATCTCGAATACTAACAGCACGGAATCATCAATATGCACTTATGAGTATGATCATATCATCGCATAAAATAACGAAAACTCTGACACAAGGTGGTGTTGTAACCGTATCAAACAACACACGACAATATTATGCCAGGGTTCAGAATGCTTGCCTTCAAGAGTATGCAAGTGGGGTGCATTTTTAAAAGTTGCGTTCCTCTCCAAAATCCTATTTATGAAAAAATTCAAATTAACACATAGTTTCAAAACAGTACAAAAAATTTGTTTGGAATTTTTTTAAATAAATATGAAAATAAACTAGACAAAATTTGAGAAACAACAGAAAAAGAATCAAACCAATTGGACTTGTACTTTAAAAGTTATAGCCAGTCAAAGTTTAGTCAAAATCTTTTTTTTAAATAAAACAGAAAAAGAAAAACTGTTCGGCAACACTTACGTTTTCCTCTAGCGAAAGCGTATTTAGAGGAATACGCTTCCACTTAAACCAGCGCGGGCCGGCTCGGGGTCACTAACAGTGGGTCTCTTGGGCCCACTGGTCAGGTTTGACCAGTCGCCCGTGCCTCCTTCCTCCTCTGGCCGAGCAGAGGCGGGGCTTCGGCGATCACCGTCGACGAACGGTGGCTCCCCATGGGGTCCCGAGGGCAGGGATGAATCCGCCAGCCCAGGGCAGTCCTCTTAGTGGTCGAAGGGCTTGTGGGGATGAAGGGAGTCGCCGGCGGCGAGCTCTGCGGCGGACGGTGGCTTCGGGACAAATGGGGTCTCGAGCTACGGTGGCTCCCAGTCGAAGCTGAGAGGTTGGGCGGCTCCGCAAGGTCGAGGGAAAGAGGATGGTGGTGCTGGAAGGACAGGGGAGGCCCTGCTTGCGACGTTCGGCACCGGAGCGCGGCGGCGGTCGAACTGATCGGAGACGAGGAAGACGGCCTTCCCCTGTCGATTGCTAGCTATGGGCGCTCTATTGGGATGGCCTGAGGTCGCCTGCATGCCTGGTCGAGCTCGCGATCCCCTTTTATAGGCGGTCGAGGTTGGTTCCACGGCGGCCAGGGATAAGATCGGCGAACCGCCTTGCTGTAGCTTGTAGTGCGACGTGTCGAGGCTGCGGATAGCGGCAGAGGCTAGCTGACGAGCGGGCACTACTCCAGGGGCGAGCTGGCGAACAAGAGTGGCTCGGCCGGCGCCGTCCATGGCAAGAGCCTACTGCGGCCGTCCGCTAGCTGCCATGGCCGACCTGACGGCGGCGTTGCGGGGCTCCAGGGGGTGGCTTTGGATGGCTCCGATGAGTGGCTGAGGACGGGCGTGGCTCTGTAGGCGAGCAAGGGCGGGGCGCGGGGCAAGCGAACGCGGCGGCTTGGTGCACATGCGTGCAAAATGTGTGCTCTAGGCGCGCCCAGAGCACGCACGCCGGGTGCTCGATGAAATGCCAATGCGTGCTGGAGGTCCCGAAAGTGGCTGGTAGTTAACAGGTCTAGGTTAGGGTTTGCAAGGAGATTAGTGGACATGGTGGTTTGGTCAGGGGATCAAGTCCACAATGCAAACTAAAAACCAAGCCAAAACTGGCCATGCACACAAGGTGTTTGACAAAATGCTATGGTCATCTAGGCATCTCTTGGGGTGGCCAAAAACTCCAAATCATAGTCTCCTTAGATGATAAAGAGGGTGGCAAGGTTAGTTTGTCAAAAACAAAAACTTGTTAGTGCATGTTTTGGAGAAAACCAAATCTGGACAGAAAGAAAAGGGCATTATTGCATGTACTTAAAATCCTCCAATGGGCCCAATCTCCTGAACTTAAGGGTTTGGTAGAGTGGTCTTTAATCAGGAGAAAGATCATGGGCACTAGAGCAAAACAAAATAGGGTTGCAGTAGAAAACACCCAACTGGACCAGAGAGCAAAAGAGGATGATTTGCTCAAAATTTTCAAAGAACACCAGTGGGTTTTTGCATAAAATTGAATTATACACTACTACTAACATCCCCTAATTTTGGTGGAAGCTTTAAAGAATTATTTAAATAGGTTGTAGTGCAATTTTACAAACTGGGCCAGATTTGAAAACTTGGGGTAGAGCTCAAAATTTCCAAATGACTAAAAGAGATCTTTGCATAAAAGTGATGTAGGAGCATCCCATGACATCTCCAAATTTTGGTGAAACTTATAACTAATTTTATCAAAGGGTTGAAGTGCAAAAGAGGCTCCAAAACTTATGAAAAATCATTTTTAAAGAAATAAAGCTCAGGGAAAATAATTATGCAAATAAATCCACTGATAAAAGAAATGTTTTTCTTGAGAGGGTAAAAAAGTCCAACAATATTTTTGGAAAGTTTTCACTTGGGATGAAAATTCCACAATATCAAAGAAAAGGGTGGTTCTGAAATCAAAAGATAAATCCACAAAATGAAAATTTAATTTCTTGGCAAAATTTTAATAAACCAATCATGGTTAAATTTGTTTTTGGGTGTTACAAAAAGCAGCTGGAGAACAGCCAAGGTATGCAGTAACCTACGTGTATATTTAGGAAAGATGAATGGTTCGTGCTGACTAAAGTGCCATGAACTTTATTAGGGGCCACGACTGAGGTGGCGGCCCTCAAGAAGGTGATAGCCAAGGCCAAGGGCAAAGCGGCCAAGGAACACGCCACACGCGAGAAGCACGAAGCTCGGATCAGCGAGGTCTAACAAGAGCTTCAGGACGCCGTCAAGAAGTCGAGTCCCTGGAGCGTGATTCTAAGACGCAAAGGTCCGAACTTGCGAAGGCCCGCCAGAGTGCACAAGATGCCCGAGCCGAAGCCCAGAGTGCCCTCCAGGAAATCTAGGCGGCCAAGAAGATCGCCATGGGTAAGGCTTTAGTTATGCAAAGCGTGTCTGCGAAGGAGACGTTCCTTTTACTTACCCGAATTTGGAGCTCTCCAGGGCCGTTTACGGATTTGCTGCGCAGCGTAGCTGATGCTTTCTAGTTCTATCAAGACAAAGAAGGGACTTCTATGGAGAAGTTGTTCTGGTCTCGATACCTTGGACCAGAACATCCGGTGCCCTTCAGCGACCAGCTGAAACAGCTGGTCGAGTTGCACAAGGCGGCCGAGCTAGCCATGAAGGACCTAATAGTCCGACTATGGTCTGCCGAGCCCATGCCCAACAGCTACTTCGGACTGGTGAAGCGGTTTGTGGTTGCCTGCCCACGGCTTGAAGTTATAAAGCGCTCGATCTGTATCGAAGGTGCACGAATGGCCTTTGCCTGCGTCAAGACGCACTAGGCGAAGATGGATGCTAAGAAGCTAATGACCGAGGGGCCGCCTGAGGGCAAGTTGCACCGCCGACCTGAGTTATATTTTGATGGTGTCCTGGAGGGATTCCGCATTGTTGCGGATCACTGTGCGAAAGACACTATCTTTGAATGAATGTATTCGAGCTCCCTCTTCCTTGTACGATAAACAATGTGTTTATGCAATATAATGCTTGTTATATTGTTAAATTTTTACTTTCTGTGCGGCTGTGTTGTATGAAATCCGAGGGTCAACCAGTCGTCGGCTTTTGCCCCCACGTAGGTAGTACAGGGGTGTTCGGGATGGAATCTAAACAATCTTGATCCAATTAGATGGTCCTTGAAGGAGTTGTTTAGTGCAACAAACCAGGCAACCAGACTATGCGGCTGTAACGCCCTCACTTAGCCATAGGAGTGTGACAATAAAAACATGGGCGCAGCCCCTAGTATCTGAACTAGAGTGCTATAAGAGTCTGATCGGGAAGTACCAATCCTTCACGTAATGCGGAAGAAATCTCCAAGGATTTGCAACCTCCGAACAGGTGACCGGCTCTCGTCGCATCATGGCAGTTAGTTTTCGGCTTTCTTTACTGAGGTGCTCCGTTTGATAAACCAAGGCACAATCGCAGTAGTTCTCCCTTTACTACCTTAGCCGATATAGCGGAACGTAAGGTAGCAAGCACAAGAGCCGGGCAACCCAACTATTGACCAAAGACATGATTCGGAGCTAATGCATATAATGCTAAATTCGGGGTGCCGAACTATACTTATAAAAAGTGTTCGGACTTTTGTTGCCGTAAAGTGGGGCGCTATGAAGCCCCTGGCAAACGTCAAACATACCAAAGTGTATGGATGCTACCTGATAGGGTTATCCATAGGGGAGCTGAAAAAGAGAAAGAAAACAGAAAAGTTACAATGGTAAAAAGCTAGGGTCGTACAGCTCCAGCCACAAACTATTCTCATTGTAATTTAATTATTACGTCAAGGCGCATTGATACACGTAGTGCGATAAGCAACAGGCTATTTGACATGTCGAAAGCAAGGGAGAGCTGCATGTGGGTCCTGAAAAACAGGTAGAGTTATCGTTAATGGAATCACCTAAAAAGTCCCCCATATGTCTGCGTTTCTCGCCGTCTTGGTGTGTTTATCCATCAAGAGGACCGGTGATCAGACTACCAGAGGGTGCCCGTGGGATTGAGACCTGAAAAGGCAACAAGTAAAAGTGAAATTATGTGTGTACCTGAAAAGGCAAAATGGAGACCAAAGCTCTGATACCACTTGTAGGATCGAAAGTATGTCTAGAGGGGGGTGATTAGACTACTTGACCAAATAAAAACTTAACCTTTTCCCAATTTTCGTTCTTGGCAGATTTTAGCTATTTTAAGATAAGTCAAGCAATCATCACATAATTCAAGCAAGCATGCAAAGAGTGTATTGGCAGCGGAAAGTAAAGCATGCAACTTGCAAGAATGTAAAGGGAAGGGTTTGGAGAATTCAAACGCAATTGGAGACACGGATGTTTTTCCCGTGGTTCGGATAGGTGGTGCTATCCTACATCCACGTTGATGGAGACTTCAACCCACAAAGGGTAACGGTTGCGCGAGTCCACACAGGGCTCCACCCAAGGGTAACGGTTGCGCGAGTCCACACAGGGCTCCACCCAAGGGTAACGGTTGCGCGAGTCCACACAGGGCTCCACCCACGAAGGGTCCACGAAGAAGAAACCACCCACAAAGGGTCCACGAACAAGCAACCTTGTCTATCCCACCATGGCCATCGCCCACACAGGACTTGCCTCACTAGCGGTAGATCTTCACGAAGTAGGCGATCTCCTTGCCCTTACAAACTCCTTGGTTCAACTCCACAATCTTGTCGGAGGCTCCCAAGTGACACCTAGCCAATCTAGGAGACACCACTCTCCAAGAAGTAACAAATGGTGTGTAGGTAATGAACTCCTTGCTCTTGTGCTTCAAATGATAGTCTCCCCAACACTCAACTCTCTCTCATAGGATTTGGATTTGGTGGAAAGAAGATTTGAGTGGAAAGCAACTTGGGAAGGCTAGAGATCAAGATTCATATGGTAGGAATGGAATATCTTGGTCTCAACACATGAGTAGGTGGTTCTCTCTCAGAACATATGAGTTGGAATGGTGTATGTGTTCTGATGGCTCTCTCCACGAATGAAGAGGAGGTGGAGGGGTATATATAGCCTCCACACAAAATCCAACCGTTACACACAGTTTTCCAATCTCGGTGGGACCAAATCAACAAACTCGGTCGGACCGAAAATGTAAACCTAGTGACCGTTAGAGATTTTCGGTGGGACTGACATGCAACTCGGTAGGACCGATATGGTTAGGGTTTGGGCATAACGTAATCTCGGTGAGACCGATTACACAAACTCGGTGAGACCGGATTTGGTAATTAGCTAACCAGAGAGTTGGTCAGGCAAACTCGGTGGGACCGATTTGCTCTTTCGGTGAGACCGAAAAGTTACAAAGGGGAAACACTGAATTTACATTGCAATCTCGGTGGGACCGATTCGCTCTTTCGGTGAGACCAAAAAGTTACGAAAGGGAAACAGAGAGTTTGCAACCCCATCTCGGTGAGACCGAGATCCCTATCGGTAGGACCGAATTGCTAGGGTTTGGCAGTGGCTTATGACGAATGAAAACTCGATGGCGCCGGATAGGAAGAATCGGTAGGACCGAGTTTGGCTTAGGGTTTAGGTCAAATGTGGATATGGGAAAGTAGTTGAGGGTTTTTGAAGCATATCACTAAGCACATGAAGCAAGAGGCTCATTAAGCAACACCTCATCCCTCCTTGATAGTATTGGCTTTTCCTAAAGACTCAATGTGATCTTGGATCACTAAAATATAAAATAAAGAGTCTTGAGCTTTTGAGCTTGAGCCAATCCTTTTTCCTTAGCATTTTGAGGGTTCCACTTTCACATCCATGCCATGCCAATCATTGAGCTTTCCTGAAATAATCATCTTGGAATAGCATTAGCTCAATGAGCTATATGTTGTTATGAATTACCAAAACCACCTAGGGATAGTTGCACTTTCAGGTTGAGCCGTACTATGGACCACAAGCTAGCTATGACTCCACCGATGCCCATGGGATTTTGAGTGTGTAGTTATGTACGCGCGGCACGAATGCCACCACTTGATCAGGACTGAAATGGAGGACGGGTTGCTAGTCAAGCTCCTGATGAGCCGATCTCTCCTACTGCAGAGTAGTACGGACCCTCTTAACGGTGTCTGTGGGATCGGCAGTCGAATTAAGGTTCTGCTTGAGAAGGCCGCTCTATACTTCTGCTGCTAAGGCAGCTGTGTGCTCTTCTGTACGGAGGGAGCGTTCCTTATTTCCATTGACCGTTATGACGCCACGTGGACCGGGCATCTTGAACTTGAGATAAGCGTAGTGTGGTACTGCGTTGAATCGAGCAAACGTAGTTCGCCCGACCAGTGCTTGATAGCCACTGCGAAAGTGGACAATATCGAAGATTAACTCCTCGCTTCGAAAGTTGTCCAGAGATCCAAAGACAACCTCTAGAGTGATTGAGCCTGTACAGCAAGCCTCTACGCCTGGTATGACTCCTTTGAAGGTAGTCCTGGTGGGCTTGATCCATGATGGGTTAATGCCTATTTTTCGCACCGTATCCTGATAGAGCAGATTGAGGCTGCTACCGCTGTCCATAAGGATGCGAGTCAGGTGGAACCCATCAATTATTCAGTCTAGGACCAGTGCGGCTGAGCCACCGTGACGGATACTGGTCGGATGATCCGGGCAATTAAAGGTGATTGGGCATGACGACCATGGATTAAATTTTGGGGCGACTGGCTCTATCGTGTAGACGTTCCTGAGCGCACGCTTGCGCTCCCTCTTGGGGATGTGGGTAGCGTATATCATGTTGACCGTTTTGACCTGAGGGGGAAATTTCTTCTGTCCCCTGTGTTCGGTTGCTGGGGCTCTTCATCATCGTCCTCACTTTGCGATCCCTTTTCCCTGTTCTCGGCATTTAATTTACCAGCCTGTTTAAAAACCCAGCAATCTCTATTTGTATGATTGGGTGGTTTGTCTAGGGTGCCATGAATCTGGCATGGACGATCAAGTATGCGGTCCAAGCTGGATGGGCCTAAATTGTTCTTTTGGAACAGCTTCTTCCACTGACCGGACTTAGAGCCCCTCAATCCGGCATTGACTGTCGTGTCCTCGGTGTTATCACTGTTGTTTCGACACTTGTATCGGTTGCGTCGAGACTTGTCTTTGCTAGTTTTAGCTTCAGGGGTGCCGGCGTCGCTTATATTGTTTTTGCGACGGGCCAACCAACTGTCCTCGCCCGCACAAAAGCGGGTCATGAGTGCCGTGAGGGCTGCCATTCGTCGCGGATGTTGTGTTTGAAGGCTGCTAGGGCTTCGACATCTGGACAATCGATGATTTGGTTCTTTTTAGTTAAGAACCTAGTCCAGAATTTCCTGGCAGACTCTCCAGGCTGTTGAACTATATGGCTTAAGTCATCAGCGTCCGAAGGTCGAACATATGTACCTTGGAAGTTATCGAGGAAGGCCTCTTCCAAGTCCTACCAGCTGCCAATAAAATATGTAGGAAGACTGTTGAGCCAGTGCCGAGCTGGCCCCTTGAGTTTTAAAGGGAGGTATTTGATGTCGTGGAGGTCATCGCTGCGGGCCATATGAATGTGGAGAATGAAGTCTTCGATCCACACCGCGGGGTCTGTGGTTCCATCGTATGATTCTATATTCACGGGTTTGAACCCTTCTGGGAATTCGTGATCCAGGACCTCATCAGTGAAGCAATAAGGATGTGCGGCGCCTCTATATCGGGTCGTATCGCGATGTAGCTCTGATGGAGTCCGTCTGCGGTTTTCAGCCCGCGCATGACTAAGTTTGTCATGTTCGAATAGGTGGCCGTTGTTGCGTGTCGAGGCACATCCTCGCGATCCTTAGATTGATCTGGTATGTCCTGCTTTATTATTCAGGTTTTGCGTGAGGTCATATGTATGACCGTGGGCTAATTTACCTCTACCTATGCGATGAGGCGGGGCTGGCTGGTGTTCGGCATGAGTTGTCGTTTTGTCCCGACCATGTCGTGGTCGGTCAGCCGCATTGTACGATGGAGGTATGTATTCTGGAGCCTCCTCGTCAAACCGAGGTAGCAATTTGCGCTTTGGGTAGCTTTTGGTTGGGCTCTTGAGGCCGTATTCTTCGGCTGCTAGGACATTGGACCATTTATCATTGAGTAGATCTTGGTCAGCTTGAAGCTACTATTGCTTCTTTTTCAGGCTCCTTGAAGTGGCGATTAGCTTGCGCTTGAAGCGCTCCTGCTCAAGAGGTTCCTCAGGCACAATGAAATCGTTGGTGCCGAGGCTCACCTCATCCTCGGAGAGCGGAAGATAGCTTCCGTCCTCTAAGTCTTCATGCGTGGCCTGCTTACCAAGGCTAGCCTGCCCATCTTCCCATTCATCTTGTTCATTAGCTGTTTCAACGGGGTCTTCGCTGTCTTTGGCACCTTCTGGAGTGCTATCTTCTCCTGTGCCGGTGTTGCTGTCTTTGCTGCGGCGTGACTTAGAGCGGCGCCGCTGACGCCGACGCTTGGATTTTATTTCGGAAGGTTCATCCTCAACTGGATCTTCCTTGTCATCGCCGTTGTTCTCCTTTGGTGCAATCACCATGTATACATCATAAGAGGAAGTGGCTGTCTAGCGTCCGGTGAACGGCGGGTTCTAGACCTCTTCTACTCCGGCATCATCGTCCATACCATCGATGTCCTCGGAGTCGTAATCAAGTGTGTCGGTCAAATCCTCGACCGTGGCTATGAAGTGGGTGGCAGGTGGGAAGCAAAATTCTCCACCGTCAGCCCCTAGTTCGAACCGGATATAGTTTGGCTGTGAGTCCTCCGCCATGGACATGTTCTTTAACGAGTTTAGCACATCGCCCAAAGGCGAGTGCTGGAAGATGTATGCGGTGCTAAACTCGAAGATCGATAAGCGATCAAGTTCGGCGTCGGCGGGCTCACATGGTTCGGAAATTACGGCCGGAGATGAGTCCGGAGTTCCAGTGACAAAGACGTCGTGAGAGGTTAAGTCTATGTGCGGCTCCAATGCCATGAAATCTGTGGCCTCCGTCGTGGGGTTGATCCTCCCGTCCTCGAATGGCACAGTCTGCTCCGGTTCTAAGGCCAGAGCGGTTACAGGAGCGATATCCTGGATGCGGTCTGATGACAGATTTAGGTCGTGATCATCGGGTGACCGGGAGCGGTCGCCGCAGTCTCGAATCTAGCAAAGATTAAATCTCCATGGATGTCCGCCATGTAGTTCAAACTCCCAAATCTGACCGGATGGCCAGGGGCGTAGCTATCGATCTGCTCCAGGTGGCCAAATGAGTTGGCCCGCAGTGCGAAGCCACCCAACGCGAAGATCTATCCGGGGAGGAAAGTTTCTCCTTGGACAGCGTCACTATCGACGATTTAAGGGGCCATCGAACCTTTCGTAGACGGAATAGTGGAACTCTCAATGAAAGCACCAATGTCGGTGTCAAAACCGGCGGATCTCGGGTAGGGGGTCCTGAACTGTGCGTCTAAGGTCGATGGTAACAGGAGACCGAGGACACGATGTTTTACCCAGGTTCGGGCCCTCTCTATGTAGGTAATGCCCTACGCCCTGCTTGATTGATATTGATGAATACGAGTATTACAAGAGTTGATCTACCTCGAGATCGTAATGGCTAAACCTAAGAGGTCTAGCTGGTATGGTTATGGTAATGAATATCCCCCTCCGGACTAAGTCCTCCGGTTTATATAGATACCAAGGAGATCTAGGGTTACACAAGGTCGGTTACATAGAAAGGAATCTACATATTTGGTCGCAAAGCTTGCTTTCCACGCCAAGGACAGTCCCATCCAGACACGGGTGCAGTCTTCGGTCTTCGCATCTTCACAACCCATCAGTCTGGCCCATGGCTAACAGGCTGGACGCCCGACGACCCCTTAGTCCAGGACTCCCTCACTAGCCCCCTCCTAATGTGGTGGCTAATCCTATTTATAGAGGCCCTGGTCCTCTCCCCAAATATTGAGCGGGAAGGGAGCCAACAACGGCCAATTTGAAAGGGGACAGCTAGTACAACTTATCCCGACAAAAGTAGTCTTCGCCTGCAAAAGGCTCTGGTGGTGACGCCGCCTTGGGCTCCATGGTGACCTCCATCTTGCCGTCCTGCTGGTCATGGTCTCTTTGCACTGATATGGAAACCTTTTCTTGATGCCTCGGTACTCCTTGCCTGCGCTTGCTTCCTTAGCACCAAAGAGGAAATAAGGACACTGTGCGCGCTGGCGCCCGCCTGGCACCCGCCTGATCTTGCTCGTCATGGCTCACATCATTGAAACCTCGCGAGGTTTGCCTTGCCATGAACTCTTCGCCCCTCATGATCCAGCCTGGTGAGGGCGCTCTGGAGGAGGTCTTCTGCCGTCCGCCTCGCGAGGCTTGGCCCCTCACGAGGGTCTTGGGTAATTGTTGGTGAAGATGGGCCGTACGGGCCCGCCTGCAGCGCCACGCCGTGGGCCGCAGGCAAGCAAGTCTGGGGACCCCCATTCCCAGAACGCCGACAGTAGCCCCCGGGCCCAGGGCGCGCTCGGGCTTGGCTTCGAGGCGAAGCCAAAGGTCAAGTGTGGAGCGCCGCGGGCCCCAATAGCCTGCGGTCTTGGTCGACGCGTGGCGATAGATTGGACATGGGCGTCTTCGCTTCCCCACGCAACCTCGGCAACTGCTCAACTGTCAAAAGGCTGGCGTAGACAACGCTTTCCTTCACTGTTTCCTTTCGCCTTGCTCCAGATCCCCTTCTTGCTCCCTATGAGGAATCAAGAAATGCCCCGTGGGGTGTGTAAAGGTTTTGTAATGCCTCTTGTCAATATTGTCCTTATTATGAACTTGCGCGAGCGCGAGTCCTACTTCAGCTCGGTCTCCCTTTCCGACCTCGCAACGACTTGGCGCTCTACGCTGATAGGTCCCGGTCCCCAGGCAGGCTGCAGCCGTCGCTGGTATATCAGGTCGCATGTCGTGGTCAAGGCCAGGAGGTGAGCGGCCCGAGGTCCACTAAGAGTTCCTGACGTGCGATGCTCAGGAGGTCCCCTTTAGCTCTCAAGCAGCCATCGAGAGGTAAGAAAGGGGGGTGATATTGCTGCAACAGGGCTGCGGTTAGTATGGTTCTTAGTCCTTAGCGGTTTAGCCAACCCGGGCTCGGGACTTATCTAGACGGTCTGGAGTCGATTCCTCATGATGCGCCAGATTCATGCATAGGCGTCTGAAGCATAGCTAAGCCAGGCCCATGCGAGCCTCCCCTTCTCCACGCTCTGCTTCATGCCCTGCGTCCTCAGGTCTTGGCCCTCGAGCGAGCTCAGCCGCCGCTGGTATGCCAGGTCGCGTGCCATGATCAAGGCCAGGGGGTGAGGGCTGGAGTGCCAGTAAGAGCTCCTAAGTCGCGATGATTAGGAGCCCCCCTTTTAACGCGCAAGAGGATTGCATAGGAGAAGTGGGAGCTCGCGGTCCCGCCTACCGTCGCCTTCAGGAGATTCCTGCAAGCCAGCACAAGGAGAGACAAAGTTTGCCATTACGGTTGTCGGTCCGCCGATGGTCGCTCCGTGAGGAGATGAAGGCACTGAGGGACTGGTGAGGTGATGTGCGCAGGGCATGCCGTGAGCCAGAGCTCCACCACTCAGGTTTTTCGACGTTGCAGGGACGAACCCGATCACAAGCGCCCTGCCAGCGTGAGTAGCCCCCATGGCGGGTGAGAATCAAGCAGGTGATAATCAAAGATAGATTAAGCATGGAAGGCAAACTAGCTCAGGTAAATGCATGAACGATACGCGCCACTGGGTCTGGCCCGAGCGGCTTGGGGATGATGCAGATCGAGGGGCGCTCCCAGCAAGGTAAGCTAAAGACATAAAAAAGAAGGGATACATGCCAGAGGGATGGACCCATGCGGTCTGGGAATAATGCAGCCCCCTGGGTGCTCCCAGCTAAATGAACCTGGAAAATGTCACCTGGTTCCATTGATGAAGGGGTGTTGAGGCAGATGAAGGTACGTGGTGAAGGGGTTGCCCCTTACGAGCCACCGGGGCCCTGAGCCTCGGGAGGCCCTAGGGGTCCAGGCGGTTCCTTGAGGACCGTCGCTGTCTCCACTAGGACCACGTGGTGCCTGGCCTCCTAACCCGCCAAGACGCTCTGCATGTTGTGCTGGACGAGGCAGCAGCCATGCTCGGCAGGCCGAACGGCATACGAACGTAGCTATGAGGTGGACCTTCACAGCGCCCAACACGCGAAGGCCAGAAGCGCTCCTGAGATGCGGCTCGGTTGAGCCCTGGTATGTCGATGCAGACGCGCAGCTCACCACCCTCGCCTGGGTGGGGAGCAACGCCAGGTAGGTGGCGGGCGCCGCGTATTGCTCTTGCTTCCTGAAGCTCCTGAGATACCTTGGTGATGAACTTCTAAGTGTCGAGCGCTCCTTGCCCAGTGTCCTCCTGAGGGAGACGTGTCGTGAAACACGCCTCCAAGTGGTGCCCGAGCGCCTCCCTCGTGATGCTGGTGAGGTCCAAGGCCCTCCAGAAGAGAGCCCTGGGGCCCAGCCCGAGAGGGGCATCGGGCGCGCTTTCCTATGCGTCAGAGGGAGGCACCCCAGGTGCGGGCGCTGATCCTGACGAGGTGCCACTTGTTGTGCTGCCCTCCTGAGGTCCAGCACGGAGTAGCTGCTTCTTCTTCTTGGGGATGACCTCGGGAGGGTACCGAGCTGCATTGTTGCCGGGGTCTTCGATTGACGCTGCTTGGAAGGCGCGCTCAAGGGAGCACACCGCATCTCTTTCTTCGCAGGGGACTGTGATGATCCCGCCGCTTCCTGGCATCTTGAGGATGTTGTAGCCGTGGTGTGTCACGGCCATGAACTTGTCCAGGCCCGGATACCAGAGGATGGCATTGTATGGCAGACGGATGTGGGCGATGTCAAAGTCGATGAGCTCGGTGCGGTAGTTGTCGCGCTGTCCGAAGGTGACGGGGAGGCGGACCTACCCGATCAGGGTGGTGGATCCGTCGGTCACTCCTGAGAAAGGCTTGCTGGCTGAAGCTGATCATACGACACTTGGAGGTTGTCGAACGTGTCGACGAACAGGACATTGAGCCCTGCGCCGCCATCGATGAGAGTCTTGGTAACTTGCACATTGCTAATGACTGATGAACAGAGCATTAGGAGGGCACCACTGGTAGCCGCGCACTTGAGCTGATCTGCCGAGCTGAACATGCTGGCGCACCTGGACCATCTGAGCGGGTGTGTGGCCTCGAGCTTGGGGAGGACTGCATTCACTTCACGAGTGAACTGTTTGAAGATACGATGTGAGGCTGGGGCTTGAGCTCCGCCCAAGATGCAGGAGATGGCACGTGGCTCCTGGAAGCCCCCAACCCCCTCGTCCTGATGGTGGTCGTCCCTTCTTGGTGGTGGCGGTAGTGGAGGGAGACTGACATTGCCCTGAGGATGACCCTCATGAGGCTGATCCCTCCAGTCGCCCTCGCGAGACTGATCCTGCCAACGGTCCTCACAAGGCTGGTCGCGCCACTCCTGGCGTGGGACACGATCATCCCAGCGTCCGCCACCACGTCCTCCTCCTCGGCCGTAGCCCCGATCGTTGCGCTCAGGGCGTTGACAGAAGCGTCCTTCTCGAATAGCTCTGAGCTCTTGACAGTCGCTAGTGTTGTGGCTATGCAGGTTATGGAAGGCACAGAACGGTCGGCTGCTCTTGGATGACTCGGGCTGGTCCCTGCCGCGCTTTGTGTCCGGCTCCGCCGCGAGCACGGCTGCTCCCTTGCACTTCACGTCTTTGGCCTTGGCTTTCTTCTCCTTTGGGTCCAGAGCCGGGAGCTCGAGGAGGGAGAGGCGCCCCTCCTCAGCTCTTGTGCACTTGGTGGCCAGGTTGAACAGCTCCGGAGACGTGCATAGCTCCTCATGGATGGCGAGCTCCTCCTTCATCTTGACGTCGCGGACGCCATCGGAGAACGCGGAGATGATGGCCTCATCTGTCACCTTGGGGATCTTGAGGCGAACGTTGTTGAAGCGCTGGATGTACTTCTGGAGGGTCTCTCCTGGTTGTTGCTTGACGCGGCGTAGGTCACCCGCAGCCGGTGGGCGGTCGCGAGTCCCGTGGAAGTTGGCAATGAAACGGTCGCGCATCTCGTTCCAGGAGGAGATCGAGCCTGGAGGCAAGTTCAGGAGCCAGGAGCGGGCAGCATCCTTGAGAGCCATGGGGAACCAGTTCGCCATGACTTTCTCGTCGCCGTTGGCCGCCTCGATGCTCAGCTCGTAGAGCTGCATGAACTCCGCGGGGTCGGGGGTGCCGTCATAGCGAGGAGGCAGATCTGGCTTGAACTTGCCCGGCCAACCGACGCTACGCAGCTCAGGGGTGAAGGCGCGGCAGCCTGCCGTGGTCACCGGGACTCTGCGCTGGTGGAGAACATGTCCTTGACGGGGTCCACGCACCGCCGCCGCAGGCAGCACCCGGTATTGCCGTGGTGGCGCCGGGAGCGCGGGGGCGTTTTCTCGCGGCCGAGGGACTTCTTGGCAGCTTCTTTCTTCTTGCGCGGGCGCCGGACGCGGCAGGCCACGCCGTGGGGCCGTGTGCCTGGGCGCCAAGACTCCGGCTTGGGGAAGATGTGGTGGAGGCGCTCCATGGGCCACACCTCCCGCGGCCGACGGAGGGCGAGGCAGCAAGAGGGACGGCGCAGGGGAGCCCCCTGCGGCACTAACAAGCTCAGCGATGCGGTCGAGCCAGTCCTCATAGAGGTCCTCGACGGGGCGGTAGCACAGGAGCTCGCGCGCCATGCACAGAGTGGCCTACGCGTCCACGGGAGAGTGAGGAGCGTGGGATGACGAACCGGATGGGGTCAGCGATGGAGTGGCGGTGCGGCCGTCCCGCCGCACCAAGGGGTGCAGCGAGGATGCTTGCTGCTCGTTCCCCACCGGGCCGGTGGCAGCGTTGGCGGCAGGCGACGGAGAACGACGGGGTGACCCGCCGACGGGAGCCGTCTGAGCAATGCAGGCGGCGAGGGCAGCCCGACACTCAGCGCGAGCGCGGCGGGCATCCTCCATGGAGACGATGGAGCAATGGGACGTGGAGCGATGGAAGGGAAGCTTCGGCGCACCCCTACCTGGCGCGCGAAATGTCAGATCTCGGGTTCCGGCAAAACCCTCAAGGTTCGAACACTGGGGTGCGCGCGAAGATCTCCCCATACCGATCCACGCCCTAGCTTTGCTAAAATCTCAAGGGCTAACTCGACGAACTCACAACACAAAGGTCACAAGATTTATACTGGTTCAGGCCACCATTGTGGTGTAATACCGTACTCCAGTGTGGTGCTGGTGGATTGCCTCTTGGGCTAGGGATGAACAGTACAAGGGGAAGAACAGCCTCCTGAGGTGAGGTGTTATTGTGCTTGGCGGGTGTGAGGATGAACTTAATCCATTCCCAGCCCCCTCCTACTGTGGTGGCTAATCCTATTTATAGAGGCCCTGGTCCTCTCCCAAAATATTGAGCGGGAAGGGAGCCAACAACGACCAATTTGAAAGGGGACAACTAGTACAGCTTATCCTGACAAAAGAAGTCTTCACCTACAAAAGGCTCTGGTGGTGACGCCGCCTTGTGCTCCATGGTGACCTCCATCTTGCCGTCCTGCTGTTCATGGTCTCGTTGCACTGATATGGAAAACTTTGCTTGACGCCTCGGTACTCCGCGCCTGCGCTTGCTTCCTTAGCACCAAAGAGGAAACAAGGGCACTGTGCACGCTGGCGCCCTCCTGGCGCCCGCATGATCTTGATCGTCATGGCTCACGTCATTGAAACCTCGCGAGGTTTGCCTTGCCTTGAACTCTCCGCCCCTCATGAGCCAGCCTGGTGAGGGCGCTGCCGAGGAGGTCTTCTGTCGTCCTCCTCGCGAGGCTTGGCCCCTCGCGAGGGTCTTGGGTACTTGTTGGTGAAGATGGGCTGTACGGGCCCACCTACAGCTCCACGTCGTAGGCCGCAGGCAGGCAAGCTGGGGACCCCCGTTCCCAGAACACCGACAACTAGTAATAAAAGTAAATAAAGTGCAGCAAGATGGCCCAATCCTTTTTGTAGCAAAGGACAAGCCTGGGCAAACTCTTATATAAAGGAAAGCGCTCCCGGGGACACATGGGAATTATCGTCAAGCTAGTTTTCATCATGCTCATATGATTCACATTCGGTACTTTGATAATTTGATATGTGGGTGGACTGGTGCTTGGGTGCTGACCTCCTTGGACAAGCATCCCACTTATGATTAACCCCTCTTGCAAGCATCTGCAACTATAAAAGAAGTATTAAGGTAAACCTAACCATAGCATGAAACATATGGATCCAAATCAGCCCCTGACGAAGCAACTCATAAACTAGGGTCTTAAGCTTCTGTCACTCTAGCAACCCATCATATACTTATTACTTCCCTATGCCTTCCTCTAGGCCCAAACAATGGTGAAGTGTCATGTAGTCGACGTTCACATGAGAACACAAGAGGAGAGACAACATACATCTCATCAAAATATCGAACGAATACCAAATTCACATGAGTACTTATAGCAAGACTTCTCCCATGTCCTCAAGAACAAACGTAACTACTCACAAATCATATTCATGTTCATAATCAGAGGGGTATTAATATGCATAAAGGATCTGAACATATGATCTTCCACCGAATAAACCAACTAGCATCAACTACAAGGAGTAATCAACACTACTAGCAACCCACAGGTACCAATCTGAGGTTTTGAGACAAAGATTGGATACAAGAGATGAACTAGGTTTGAGATGAGATGGTGTTGGTGAAGATGTTGATGGACATTGACCCCCTCCCGATGAGAGGATCGATGGTGATGACGATGGTGATGATTTCCCTCTCCCGGAGGGATGTTTCCCCTGCAGAACAGCTCCGCCGGATCCCTAGATTGGTTCGGCCAAGGTTCCGCCTCGTGGCGGTGGAGTTTCGTCCCATGAGCTTGCTTATTATTTTTTCTCGGACGAAAGAACTCATATAGCAGAAGATGGGCACCGTAGGCCTGCTAGGGGCCCACAAGGCAGGGGGCGCGCCCAGGGGGTAGGGCGCGCCCCCCACCCTCTTGGATGGTGGGTGGCCCCCTCTGGTGCTTCCTTCGCCCAATATTTTTTATATATTCTGAAAATGACTCCCGTGGAGTTTCATGACTTTTGGAGCTGTGCAGAATAGGTCTCTAATATTTTCTCCTTTCCCAGCCCAGAATTCCAGGTGCCGGCATTCTCCCTCTTCATGTAAACCTTGTAAAATACTCCCTCCATTCCACAATGTAGTGCTTCCTCTATCCCCGTGCTTCAACTTTGACCGTAAATTTAACTACCAAGACCGATTGCGGCGGGTGCAAAAATTATATCAGTGAATTCGTATTCCAAAGAAGTTTTCAATTATATATTTTTTTTCTCCCACCGCAGTTGATCTTGTTGGTTAAATTTATGGTCAAAGTTGGACGTCGGGAAGCGCGGGCGCACTATATTTTAGAATGGAGGGAGTAAGAGAGAATAGGCATACGTATTGTGACATAATGTGTAATAACAACCCATAATGCAATAAATATCGATATAAAAGCATGATGCAAAATGGACGTATCAGTCTTCCAGAACTTTTCGTCCATTCTTTGCGTCACCACTCGTGATGTCATGATTGCGGGGGGTGTTAAACCTCATGTATTTGTATATGTATTCTTGTACAGCAGAGTAGCAGAGCGTGCGTGTGTGTGATACATCCATTTTGCATCATGTTTTCCTACTGTTATTTATAGTGTTTTTAATCAATATAACACTTTGTGGAGTAATTCTAATGCCCTTTCTCTCATAATATGCAAGGTTTACATGAAGAGGGAGATTGCTAGCAGCTGGAATTCTGGACCTGAAAAAGCTATGTCAGAGATACCTATTCTGCACGTCTTCAAATGAGCTAAAATTTTACGGAGATTTATTTCAGAATATATAAAAAATATTGGAGAAAAGAAATACCAGAGGGGGCCACCCAGGTGCCCACTAGGCACCAACCCCCCTGGCGCCCTGGTGGGTAGTGGGCCCCCTGGCTAGCCTTCGGTGCCCATCTTCTGGTATATAAGGTCATTTTCCCTAGAAAAAAAATAAGGAGAGGACTTTTGGGATGGAGCGCCACCGTCTCGAGGTGGAACTCGGGTAGGAGCACTTTTTCTCTTCGGTGGAGCGATTCCGCTGGGGATACCTCCCTCCGAGAGTGGGAAATCGAATCCATCGTCATCACCAACAACCCTCTCATCTTGGGAGGACCAATCTTCATCACATCTTCACCAGCGCCATCTCATCTCAAAACCCTAGTTCATCTCTTGTGTTCAATCTTTGTATCAAAACCTCAGATTGGTACCTAAGGGTGACTAGTAGTGTTGATTACATCTTATAGTTGATGCTAGTCGGTTATTTGGTGGAAGATTATATTTTCAAATCTATTATGCTATTTATTATCCCTCTAATCTTGAGCATGAATATGATTTGTGACTAGTTGCTTTTGTTCTTGAGGACATGGGAGAAATCTTGTCATGAGTAATTATGTGAATTTGGTATTCATTCGATATTTTGATGATATGTATGTTGTGATTCCCTTAGTGGCGTTATGTGAACGTCGATGATACGTCTCCAAAGTCTCTATAATTTTTGATTATTCTATCCTACTATATTATTTGTTTTGGATGTTTTATATGCATAAATATGCTACTTTATATTATTTTTGGGACTAACTTATTAACCCGGAGCCTAGTGCCAGTTTCTGTTTTTTCCTTGTTTTTTAGTTTTACAGAAAAGGAATATCAAACGGAGTCCAAACGGAATAAAACTTTCGCGATGATTTTTCTTGTACCACAAGACACATGTAGGACTTGGAGATGAAGTCAGAGGAGTCCCGAGGCGGCCACAAAGCCTTAGGGGCGCGCCCTAGTGAGGCGCCCTGAGGTCTTGCGGGCCCCTCAGAGCTCCTCCAACCTAATTCTTGCCCTATAAATTCAGAAATATTCCCAAACGACCAGAAGCGTCCACCAAAATACTTTTCCACCGCCGTAACCTTCTATACCCGTGAGATCCCATCTTGGGGACTTTTCCGGCACCCTACCGAAGGGCGAGTCGATCACGGAGAGCTTCTACATCAACTCTATTGCCCTTCCGAGGAAGCGTGAGGAGTTTACCACAGACCAACGGGTCCATAGCTAGTAGCTAGATGGCTTCTTCTCTCTATTCGATCCTCAATACCATGTTCTCCTCAATGTTCTTGGAGATCTATCCGGTGTAATATTCTTTTGCGGTGTGTTCGTCGAGATCCGATGAATTGTGATCCATTTATCTATGAATATTCTTTGAATCTTCTCTGAATTCTTATATGCATGATTTGATATATTTGTATTTATCTTAGAATTATCGGTTTGGTTTAGCCAATTAGATTGGTTCGTCTTGCAATGGGAGATGTGCTTAGTTTTGGGTTCAATATTGTGGTGATCTCACCAGTGACAAAGTATGGGTAGCGAGACACTTCTACTTCTTGAGCTTGCGTTGGTTTTTGATGTCACTTGAAGCTACGTTGGTATTTCCCCAAAGAGGAAGGGATGATGCAGCACAGCGGCGGTAGGTATTTCCCTCAAATATGAAACCAAGGTTATCGAACCAGTAGGAGAACCAAGCAACACAACTTAAACAGCCCCTGCACACAAATAACAAATACTCGCAACCCGACGTGTTGAAGGGGTTGTCAATCCCTTTCGGGTAACGATGTCATAAATTGGTGCGCGGATGGGATAATGTTGTAATAGATTGAATAAATAGATCAGAAATAAAATAAAGTGCAGCAAAGTATTTTTATATTTTTGGATTAATAGATCTGAAAATAAATGCAACAGAAAAGTAGATCGCAAAGGCAAATATATGAGAAAGAGACCCGGTGGCCGTAGGTTTCACTAGTGGCTTCTCTCGAGAAAAATATCAAACGGTAGGTGAACATATTACTGTTGGGCAATTGATAGAACTTCAAATAATCATGACGATATCCAAGCAATGATCATTACATAGGCATCATGTCCAAGATTAGTAGACCGACTCTTGCCTGCATCTACTACTATTACTCCACACATCGACCGCTATCCAGCATGCATCTAGTGTATTAAGTTCATGGAGAAACGGATTAATGCAATAAGAACGATGACATGATGTAGACAAGATCTATCTATGTAGAGATAGACCCCATTGTTTTATCCTTAGTAGCAATGATACATATGTGTCGGTTCCCCTTCTATCACTGGGATCAAGCACCGTAAGATAGAACCCACTACAAAGCACCTCTTCCCATTGCAAGATAAATAGATCAAGTTGGCCAAACAAAACCCAAGTATCAGAGAAGAAATACGAGGGTATAAGAGATCATGCATAAAAGAGATCAAAGAAACTCAAATACTTTCATGGATATAAGAAGATATAACTGATCATAATAAACTCAAAGTTCATCAGATCCCAACAAACACACCGCAAAAAGAGTTGCATCATATGGATCTCCAAGAGACCATTGTATTGAGAATTCAGTGAGAGAGAGGAAGACATCTAGCTACTAACTACAGACCCGAAGGTCTACAAAGAACTACTCACACATCATCAGAGAGGTACCAATGGAGGTGGTGAACCCCATCCAAGACAGTGTCTAGATTGGATCTGGTGGTTCTGGACTCTGTGGCGGCTGGATCAATATTTCATCGAATCCCCTAGGGTTTTGGGAATATTGGGGTATTTATAGAGCAAAGAGACGGTCCGAGGGCACCCGAGGTGGGCACAACCCACCAGGGAGCGCCTGGGCCTCCTGGCGCGCCCTGGTGGGTTGTGCTCTCCTCAGAGCACCCCCAGGCGCAGCCAGGGCCCATTATGTTTCTTTTGGTCCATAAAAAATCTCCGTAAAGTTCTGTGGCATTTGGACTCCATTTGGTATTGATTTTCTGCGATGTAAAAAACATGCAAAAAACAACAACTGGCACTTGGCACTATGTCAATAGGTTAGTACCAAAATATGATATAAAATGACTATAAAATGATTATAAAACATCCAAGATTGATAATATAACAACATGGAACAATCAAAAATTATAGATACATTGGAGACGTATCAGCATCCCCAAGCTTAACTCCTACTCGTCCTCGAGTAGGTAAGTGATAAAACACTATTTTTGATGTGGAATGCTACCTAACATGTCATCTTATATATTTTTTTCTTTATAGCATGGACATTTGGAACTTTATATTGTTCGAAGCAATAGTCTAGTTTTGACATGATAACTTAATGCCGGTGCTCTCCTTCGCAAAGAGATCCTCCTGTTTCCTTCCCATCTTTCTGGAGTTGATCGTATGGGTAATGATCATTGTGATGATCAAGTTTTGACTAACTCTCCTAATCCTTTACCTGAGTCTGGTGTTACAGGAACAAACTGCAGCGCAAACGGTGAAGAAAATCATGCTTTTTTGAAGAAAATAAGTCTAGTGTTACAAGAACCAAGCACATTGAAATTGATTATCACTTTGTGAGAGAAAGGGCTAGGAAGGAACTGGAGATTCGGTTTGTTCCTTCCAGAGACCAAATTGTAGATGGCTTTACAAAGGCCTTGGCTACAAAACAGTTTGAGGAATTCAAGCGTAATCTGAACTTGAGGCGTTCAGATTAAGGGAGGGTGTTAACCAATATTGTTGTCAGCGCATTATACAAGGGTATTGTTAGGAGATAGTTAGTTAACTTATCTTTGTATTCTATCCTTATCTCCTTTCCTTGTATATATCTCCCGTATGGTTAGATTGTAACCACTGGAACACTTGTACTCCAAGTCATATCAATACATATACATGCGGGTCACCATGTTATGGTGATTGAGATGCTTAAACCATTATTCAACACCTAGAACTGCGCTTCTTTTGTGCAGTTAATTTGTTCATTTTTCACAGGGCTCACGGATACATTTGTTTGCATCAAACTTAAAATCTGCACATGATACTTAGTCATGTGTATGTATGATCTCTTGGGACTTGAAAAAACAGAAAGAATGAAAAAAGAAAAAAAAAGCAGCCAGGCGCCCAAGCTCACCTAGTTTTTTTAGCACCAACAACTTTATTAGCAAATATATATCATTTTCTATCTAGCTAGTTTCCTCCACACTGTCTGGCCATGGTTGATCTCATCAACGGCCCTAGCAAATCTCAACCAGTGGAAGTACTGGCGCTGCTCTTCTGGGTGCAACGCTGAAAACACAGATAAATTAGAATTTATCTCCTCCCCTTCCTCTATATAGGTGAGAGGATCGACTATATCATCATGCTGGCATTCTCTTCTGTAGTCAAGAGTGATTGTTTGCAACTCGTGTGTATCAATTATATCTTGAGGTATGCTCTGTGGTTGAGAAGAAACAGGGAAGAGATGCCAGAAACTATGACGGATCAAAAAGGACACATTTATACATGATTCCAGCGAGAAGGTAAACTGCAATATACTAAGGAATAACCAAATAAGTGACAGTGAACTACTAAAAAATAAACATTATTATTTTTATCATGAGCAAAGTAACATCACATATGCATGGAATGCAGTACCATCAGAGGGAAAAAAAGGTAAGAGCAAAGCAACTTATACCGGCATATTATCTAATATAGGTCCTCACTAGTAGAAAAAGGGCCATTTGTCCCGGTTCGTAAGGCCATCTGTCCCGGTTTAGGAACCGGGACTAAAGGGTCGTTACTAAAGCCCTTGGCCTTTAGTCACGGTTCTTATACGAACCGGGACAGATGGGCCTCCACGTGGCCGCTGTGGCGAGCCCAGGCAGAAGGGCCTTTGGTCCCGGTTGGTGGCACCAACCGGGACTAAAAGGCATCCACGCGTCAGCTTTTCAAGGGCTAGGGTTTTTGTTTTTTTCTGAAAGGGGGGGGGTTGGGGGTTTTGTATGGTTAATTAAGGTGTTTCACATATTGTGTTAGGTAGCTAATTAATTAATAGAGAGAAGTGTCCTCTCTTATCTCCGTGCTTGGTCAATGCTATGTACTATACGTATATAGAGGCCCTCGACACGCTAGCTAGTAAGTAAATGAAGGAAACCATTAAGTACAGAAGTTCGCCATGCATACCGAGAGAAGTGATATCGACCTCTCCTTCTCTGAGAGGTTGCGTGAACAACAAGTTTTCGTATATCTATCTAACGCTACTGGCTACATATATACAATAAGATCTCTTACAATATAATCTCCCCTAATTATATAAGAACTCAGCTTCAACATGGTATTCTCCGGCTTTATTGATGACGTGGTCAACAAAGAATCCTGCCAATTCCTCTTGAATTGCTTTCATGCGATTTTCTAGTGGGAGTTCATTCCGCATCTACCACGTCTAATTTGAAGAAGGGGTTTAATACATATATATGAATGAAACTCAATAGAAATGATGGTGTAATAAAATGAAATTGTGCATATTATTGCTTACGCACATCAAATTTTCTTTGAGAGTAGCCCCGCTTATTTTTGCAAGTCGCATTGTAGATGAACTCGCAAACGTAGTATCCATAGAAATCATTCCCTTGTTCCTTCCACAAGCACTTTATGAGAAATAGAGGTCAATCAAATTGATAATGAAGCATTATAAATGGCATCGATGGAAGTATCTAGTATCAACTGGAGATGCGCGGAAGTAGCTAGATAGTAGTACTTACTTTCGGGTATGTATATCGCAGCTCCTTTGGCAGTCCCGGAGCTTCTGCGGTGAACTTTTTTTAAACGCTGCAAGAGAAAGATAATAATTATTACTTGAGATATCAGGAAATGAACAAAAAGTTGCCGATATGGTGCGATAATGATCGATTGAACTTACTTGTTGAGAATTTTAGTCATGTCCGCATAGGTCTCAGGATCTTTTCGTCTCGATTCTAAGACGATTACTAGTCCCTGCTCAAGCTTAATCTCCAGGAGAATATAGTGGAAGCTGCGCACGCATGCATAACTCATCAATTAATTATATTACTATAACCTCGAGTAATAATGGAAACCGAATATCCACAAGACAGTAACACTCACTTGAAGTTGTAAGGAAAGAGTGTTTTATCTTTGTTTTGATTTATTACCAACGATTTGAGAAAGTTGGCCTTGGCTTCTTTGGCATTCTTTTTAACAACAAATTCATCTATGAGATTTGTGTTAATGAACCCAATATCATATATTTCTGCTTTTCTGCACTCGGCGATCTTCAATCTGCATAATATAGTGAGCATAATTATAAATACATGCAATGAAAGAGCTGACCTATAAATAGAGACTTAATGAAAGAAGTAGTACTTACAGACAGTAGCAAGAGATCGTTAATTTATCGAGGACCTTTTGATTGAAAAACTGGAATAACTCCTCAAATGGAATAGACAATAGATCAATTCCAACGTGGCCGTGCTCATCTTTAACTCTCAGCGTCAAAGTATTCGCCCCCTAGACTCTCTGCATGTTTTCATGTACCAATCATGCAATCTTCGCATCATCGTTGTTAGAGATTTTTCATCTTTGACGAGAGGCTTCCCATAATGGTATTTGTGTTCGTCCACCTTCAAGAATTAATAATGTACATCATTGGGCATGTAATCATCAAGATTGGTATAACCGGGCATCATCCTCTGATCATTAGCGACGATATCGCAAGACACCTTGAGCGGGGGGCACGATTGGTTCGCTTGTTTGCTGAGGTGGGCAAATTTTTTTCCCGGCTCGTCGTTCTGCTAACCTTCGATCACTAGTACTTCCCGACCGCTCTGCTTCGATATATACCTTTTCAGTAATGCACCCATAGTTTGTTTTCGGCGGAGACTTTGGTGGTTTCCTCAGGGCATCAATAGTGTGCTTTAATTTCACCGATTCTATCTTCTCCTCCGGAGGTGGATGTTTCTTTGCTTTCACCCCATCAAAGAAGTCCTTCACTTAGGTTTCCATGATCTTCACGTTTTCCTCTGCAGTCCTCTTGTATGGTAACTTCTTTAGAGGCTTGAGAGATGGACCGAATCTGTATTGCCTCCCGCCTTTGGTTGTACTGCTAGACGCCGGAGCAGACGGAGCGGCTTCGGCTATCGTCTTTTTTTGCTTACGAGGCGGAGGAGAAGGACTATGACGCACCGGAGCAGCGGCGGGTCTCTTCCGCCCTTGCTAGCGAGGCGGATCAGGAGGAGGCTGGCTGCTCACGCGCGCCGGCGCATGCGGAGAAGGAGGCTGAGTGCCGCCACGCACCGGAGAAGGAGGCTGAGTGCCCTGATCACTCGCCGGAGGAGGAGGCGGAGTGCCCTGACTCGCCGGAGGAAGAGGAGGAGGCGGAGGCGTCCAGTTCGGAAGGTTGATGAGCTCCTTCCGCCATAGGCATGGAGTCTTCAGAGAAGAACCCAGTCGAGTCTCCCCTTCACCCGTAGGGTGGTCAAGCTCGAGGTCCTCAAATCCCTCCGTTATTTCATCCACCATCACCCTAGCATATCCTTCTGGAATCGGCCGGCAGTGAAAAGTTGCGCCAGGTTCAGGAGGTGCAACAGAGCCAACAGCCGCCTTGACTTTCAATTTCATCCATTGTGTCATAAGGTAGCAATGTTGAGACTTTGTGATTAAGTCCACGGGGTAGCTAGCAGGAGCCGTGAAGACAGGCTCCAGCTGGAGC
The DNA here is from genome assembly GCF_003073215.2 of Triticum urartu. Taxonomy (NCBI): domain Eukaryota; kingdom Viridiplantae; phylum Streptophyta; class Magnoliopsida; order Poales; family Poaceae; genus Triticum; species Triticum urartu. The sequence goes on from NC_053026.1 coordinate 471,998,945, forward strand.
AGCTCGGTGGAAGCCGCGCTTCTTCTCCGCTGAAATGGCGGAGAAGCTTTGGTAGGTCACTTGTTTCAATCTACTTCTCGTTCCTCTATCGCTTGTACCCTTACGTGCAGCGCCTGCATTTGGGTCTGCTCCACTTTCTTCCTCCTCTCCTGGCATTTGTAACCGCCTGCGTCTGGAAACCCAGCCTTCCACAGAACGGAGCCTGGCGTGCCTCGTGTCCGTCCAGGATGCTCAGTATTCCCGAGGGCCATTGTGAGCTCGTCGTTCTCTCTGTCTAGAATGAACGTCCCTTGCTGCGCTACATCGATATACTGCCGAAGCTTCGTGACGGGTATTCGCAGGTGCTCGTTCGTCCAACGGCACTTCCCTGATATAGGGTCCAACGTTCTGCCAACCCCGAAGAACCAAGTCTGGCAACGGTCTGGCCAGTTCAATGTCTCTGGTTCGACGCCTTTATCAAGCAGGTCATTCTCAACCTTGGCCCACAAGGGTCGGGCTTTGAGGTAGCCACCTGATCCCGTGCGATGGTGAAGCTTCTTCTTCGCAGCATTTTTCTTGTTTGTCGCTGACATCTTATTACTCTTGTCCAATGCCTTATGGGCCACAAATTCGTCCCACTGATGTCTGATCTTCTCATACCGGCCGGTGAATTCTGGGGTCTCTTCTTTGTCGACAAACTTTGTTTTCAACTCATTCTTCCACCTCCTGAATAGTTCTGCCATCTTCTTAAGAGCATGAGACTTGATCAATTGCTCTTTAACTGGCTTCTCCGGATCCCTCTGGCGGTAGGGTGAAATTTGCCTTCAGCACGGTCCAAAGATCATCTTTCTGCATATCATTGACATAAGACACCTCAGGGTCATCTTTAGCCGGCTTATACCATTGGTGGATGCTGATCGGGATCTTGTCCCTAACAAGAACCCCGCACTGAGCAGCACATGCTTCCTTTGTCCGGATGGCTTCAATCGGTTGGCCAACATGTGTGATTGTTGTGATCTCAAACCTTTCATCCGAGCGCAATTTTTTCTTCGGGCCTCGTCTCTTTACCGAAGTTGTGCTCGATCCGGAGGGCTAGAATAAATAAGAAAGACAATATTTATTAATTAATATGTGTACATACCAAAAACAATCAATGCATCAATTAGCTATAGTCAGCACATGCTTTATTAATATATATACCTGGCCGGACTCCGTTCGGTCACCGGAGCCGTCATCACGGTGTCCTTCTTCCACTGACATTCGGTCACTGGAGCCGTCATCAAGGTTTCCTTCATCCACCGGCATTCGGTCACCGGAGCCATCATAATCATGTCCTTCCTCCTCCATTGTTCGATCATCATAGCCTGCTTCTTCACCCTGACCTTCCAGACCATCGGTTTTGTTGAGAAACGTGATATGTCTCCAACATATCTATAATTTTTGATTGTTCCATGCTATTATATTATCTGTTTTTGATGTTTATGGGCTTTATTATACAATTCTATATTATTTTTGGGACTAACATATTAACCGGTGGCCTAGCCCAAATTGTTGTTTTCTTACCTATTTTAGTGTTTCGAAGAAAATGAATATCAAACGGAGTCCAAACGGAATGAAACCTTTGGGGGAGTTATTTTTGGAACGGAAGCAATCCAGGAGACTTGGAGTATACGTCAGGGAAGCTTCGAGGTGGCCACGAGGCAGGGAGGTGCGCCTGCCCCCTGGGCGCGCCCCCACCCTTGTGGGCCCCTCGTGGCTCCCCCGACTGGCTTCTTTCGCCTGTATATGTCCATATACACTAAAAACATCGAGGAACAAAATAGATCGGGAGTTCCGCCGCCAGAAGCCTCCGTAGCCACCGAAAACCAATCTAGACCCGTTCCGGCACCCTGCCGGAGGGGGGAATCCCTTACGGTGGCCATCTTCATCATCTCGGCGCTCTCCATGACGAGGAGGGAGTAGTTCACCCTTGGGGCTGAGGGTATGTACTAGTAGCTATGTGTTTGATCTCTCTCTCTCTCTCGTGTTCTTGAGTTGGCACGATCTTGATGTATCGTGAGCTTTGCTATTATAGTTGGATCTTATGATGTTTCTCCCCCTCTACTCTCTTGTGATGAATTGAGTTTTCCCTTTGAAGTTATCTTATCAAATTGAGTCTTCAAGGATTTGAGAACACTTGATGTATGTCTTGCACGTGCTTATCTGTGGTGACAATGGGATATCATGTGATCTACTTAATGTATGTTTTGGTGATCAACTTGCGAGTTCCGTGACCTCATGAACTTATGCATAGGGGTTAGAACACATTTTCGTCTTGACTCTCTGGTAGAAACTTTGGGGCAATCTTTGAAGTTCTTTGTGTTGGTTGAATAGATGAATCTGAGATTGTGTGATGCATATCGTATAATCATACCCACGGATACTTGAGGTGACATTGGAGTATCTAGGTGACATTAGGGTTTTGGTTGATTTGTGTCTTAAGGTCTTATTCTAGTATGAACTCTATGATAGATCGAACGGAAAGAATAGCTTCGTGTTATTTTACTATGGACTCTTGAATAGATCGATCAGAAAGGATAACTTTGAGGTGGTTTCGTACCCTACCATAATCTTTTCATTTGTTCTCCGCTATTAGTGACTTTGGAGTGACTCTTTGTTGCATGTTGAGGGATAGTTATATGATCCAATTATGTTATTATTGTTGAGAGAACTTGCACTAGTGAAAGTATGAACCCTAGGCCTAGTTTCAAAGCATTGCAATACCGTTTGTGCTCACTTTTACCATTTGCTACCTTGCTGTTTTTATATTTTCAGATTACAAAAACCATTATCTACTATCCATATTGCACTTGTATCACCATCTCTTCGCCTAACTAGTGCACCTATACAATTTACCATTGTATTGGGTGTGTTGGGGACACAAGAGACTCTTTGTTATTTGGTTGCAGGGTTGTTTGAGAGAGACCATCTTCATCCTACGCCTCCCACGGATTGATAAACCTTAGGTCATCCACTTGAGGGAAATTTGCTACTGTCCTACAAACCTCTGCACATGGAGGCCCAATAACATCTAGAAGAAGAAGGTTGTGTACTAGACATCAAAAATGACATGACGGCATCACTTCCGGTTGCGATTATGTCCCCCAACACCGCTTATGTTGCTTCGTCTCGGGGGTGCTCCATAGTTTCTGCAAATATTTCCAACATGGCAATTATTATTCAAACATGACAGATGGATATATTAGTGCCAAACGTAGAACTAGCTAGCTAATCACAATAAGGAATCATATTAGTGGCCTGGACACTTCTCTAGGGTTTGGGGTGGCCTCGGCAACGCTTCAAGGGTTTGGGGTGGCCTCGGCAATGCTTCAAGGGTTTGGGGTGGCCTCGACGACAACGCTCTTTTAACTTGGTAAATTTGGGTGGCCTCGAGAGAGTTTGTCGGGTAGGGGCGCGATTGGAGGGGGTAGGAGACCGGCATCGTTTTTTCTAGGGTTTGGGTGTCCTCGAGCGTTTTGGTCGAGCGAGAGGGCCGGGGGGGTGCTCCCGTGGTATAAGTTATCACGGTCGAGAGGGGGTATATATATCGACCACCCCTCACGTCAAAGTTATCCGGGAGGGGGTTATATCGACAACGACGACATACATACATGGGAAAATAATGTTATCGGGGAGGGGGTATATCAACCCGCCTCGTGTTGAAGTTATCGGGAGGGGGTATATCGACAACGACATACCCGATAAAAAATAAGAAGACGAAGAAGAAATAAAAAGTGCAGAAGATCGAAGAAAAAAAAGAAAAAAAGAGGGGGGCGTATTTATTTCTCCTCTTCTTCCTCTCCTCGACTTCTCCTTTTTCTTTTCCTTTTCCTAAACTAAAAATAAACAATAAAAATTACTTTATGAAAAAAATTTCAACAGAAAAAAACAATAAAAATTCTATGAACAAAATTACAACAGAAAAAACCATTAAAATTCTATAAAAAATGACATATTCTTTGCATATGAACATACAAACATTTGCATATTCTACAATAATATAACCAAAAAAATTCTATGAACAGAAAAAATCCTAACTTTTGATATGAACATACATACATCATCATCGTAATCATCTACTACTACAATATGAACAAAAAAATTATATATGTGAACAGGGCCTTCGTCGTCGGCGTCGGGGTTGGCGGTGGAGTTGGGGTGGGTGCGTAGCGGCATTGTGGCGCGGGGGGGAGGGGGAACGGCGCGGTGAGGCTCACAGTGCAGGCGAGCGGCGCCGAGGTCGGGGCAGGGCGCTCAGCATGCGCAACAGCGAGGTCGGGTCAGGGCTCGGCGACGGCGAGGTCGGGGCAGGGCGCGTCGAGATTGGGGCAGGGTGCGGCGAGGCCGGGGCCGGGGCGACGGCGACGACGGAGACAGCGGTCGGGGGCGGCAGCCTAGCGACGTCGATGTCATTGGCGTCGTCGGGCGGCAACTACGAGATGAGAAGTGGAAATTTTCACAAGTCTTCCTTATATACACGAAGCATTGGTTCCAGTTCGTGCCACCAATCGGGACCAATGCCCCCTTTAGTCCCGGTTGGTGCCACCAACCGGGACCAAAGGTCTCTTTTCAGCAGCCCAAAGGGCGGGAAGTAGAAGCCTTTGGTCCCGGTTGGTAGCACCAACCGGGACTAAAGGGGTGGCATTGGTTCCGGTTGGTGCGACGAACCGGGACCAAAGGCCACCTTTCGTCCCAGTTCGAGCCACGAACCTGGACCAATGGTCTTGTGCAGGAACTGTCGCGGTGTGGTGGGATGTTTAGTCCCACCTCGCTAGCCAAGAGGCTTCGACAATGGTTTATAAGCGCTGTTGCGCTGACCACTTCGAGCTCCTCTCTAATGCAGGCTTACGGGCCTAAAGTCACTTTATCTGCCTGTGGGCCTACTGGGCCTAATGCGGGCCTGAATCCTGACCCATGGGTGGGATTCTAGTCGTATTCAGGCCGTGGTGGCCCAACAGGGGGAATTTTTTTAATTTAATTTATTTTGTTTCTACTTACAACAAAATACTTACTGTTTTTCAGTGATTCTTTTTGATTTTAGGTAATAAAAATAATAAACTTTCTGTTAGTGCCATTAGTTTTCCAATTTGAATAGCTTAAATTTGAATTCTTTGAAATTCGTGTGAATTACTAGCTTGTGATTAACTTTACTATAAAAATAAAATACTTACTGTTTTTCACTAATTCTATTTGATTTTAGGTAATAAAAATAATAACCTTTCTGTTAGTGCCATTAGTTTTCCAATTTGAATTGTTCAAATTCGAATTCTTTGAAATTTGTGTGAATCACTAGTTTGTGATTAACTTTACTATAAAAATAAAATACTTACTATTTTTCAATGATTCTTTTTTATTTTAGGTAATAAAAATAATAAACTTTCTGTTAGTGCCATTAGTTTTCCAATTTGAATAGTTTATATTTGAATTCTTTGAAATTTGTGTGAATCACTAGTTTGTGATTAACTTTACTATAAAATAGATTTTGGAGTGATTCTTTTTCCTGCTATTTAATATTACTGTGTTTTATCTTTATATTCAAAAATAGTTTTTGTCATTTTAGTTTCTAACAATTTTTTTATGATAATTCTTTTTGCTATTAAAGTTTCTAACAAAAAAGTTATTTATGAAAATTCTTTTTGCTTATAATGTTTTGAACAGAAAATACTTTGATAATTTTAGTTGCATAAATTTTATATAATACTAGAGGTTTATGAAAACTTTTTAGTTGATTCCTTTTGCTATTAGAGTTTCATTAAACTTTTCTAGTTCATTGTTTTTTCTATTAGAGTTTCATTAAAGTTTTCTAGTTCATTCTTTTAGTTTAGTATTTTTTCTATCAAAGTTTCATAAAAAATTTCTAGTTCATTATTTTTGCTATTAGTTCATTCTTTTTGCACTAAATGACCCTGAAATTGAAAAGCAATACAAATGAACTCTGAAAAGGTTGAAAGTTGGTATGGTAAAATCATTTCACCTATATAGCATGTGCTAAAAAGTAGAGATGGTTACGGTAAAAACTAGATGCACTTCGTGTATAAAATGGACAATCTCTTTCGAAGTATTAGGGTTTCAGACGAAAACTCATCTGTTACAAAGGGATTTCATTTTTTGAACATATTTGAGCTTCAGTCTTTTTGTGTGTTCAAAATGCACCATTCAAAGCCACGAACCGGTTTTCAACCCTTTCTGACTTCATTTCTTATTTTTCATGCAACCATTCTGCTTGTTTACCTCAGCCACTTCGAGAAACATAATTATGTGTGTCTGTTACCGTACATCCATTGCCGATTCATCTGCTTGCATTATATATAATTATGTGTGTCAAAAACCATTACAGATTCACATGGATAGATAAGTGACCAAATTAATATAAGTTCATCATCACATTAAAACCAAAGTACATACATAGTTCAAATTGAACAACATATAGCTCTCCAGAGCATCTACTTAAACCTTACATTGAAACTATGTAAAACCTTTCAATGCAACAACAAGTGCGATCATAATCACAACCAAGATAACAATTGATCCAACGGCATAATGATACCAAGCCTCGGCATGAATGGCATATTTTCTAATCTTTCTCATCTTCAACCGCATTGCATCCATCTTGATCTTGTGATCATCGACGGCATCCGCAACATACAACTCCAATATCATCTTCTCCTCCTCAATTTTTTTTTATTTTTTCCTTCAAATAATTGTTTTCTTCTTCAACTAAATTTAACCTCTCAACAATAGGGTCGGTTGGAATTTCTGGTTCAACTACCTTCTACATAAATAAAATCTATGTCACATGGGTCGACATAATTGTCATAAACAATAAATGAACCAAATAGTTATAAAAAGATAATATATACCACATCCGAATCATAGCCAGGACGAGGGTCGACGGGGGCGGATACCAAGACCATCGCACTATATAATAACAAGCAATAAGAAAAGTAACAAAATTAGACAAGTATTTATCTAAAGTAAGAATATTTTTTCTTTCAGAAAGTAGATAAGAACAAGAGGCTCACCACGGTGGTGCCGGCGACGAGATCGGCGCAGGAGATCGACGACGGTGAAGATGGGCACGGAACGTGACGGACCGCTAAACCTATGCAAATCTCGGGGAAAATGGAGTTTGGAGGTCGAGCTTCGAGAGGAGAAAGCTTAACTGGTGTGGCTCGGGCATTTCATCGAATACCTCATGTGCATAGGAGGTGAGCTAGAGCAACCAAATGCCCTTCCCTTGCCGGCCAGAAAAAACAGAGCACTGTGGAGTGCTCTGCTACGGCGATGAGGTATATATAGGCAGCTTAATTGTCCTGGTTTGTGGCTGGAACCGGGACTAAAGCTCCACCTTCTGTCACGGTTCGAGCCACGAACCAGGACCAATGTATGTGGGCCAGGAGCGAGGCCCATTGGTTCCGGTTCGTGCCTAGAACCACTACTAGAAAAAGGGCTATAGATGAAATTGACACTAATGCCGCACCAGACAAGTGGTGCACCACTACTATATACTAATGGCGCACCATGTGGTGATGCGCCATTAGTGTGGAAGACACTAATGGCGCACCAGGCACAAGGTGCACCACAAGTAACATTTTTTTTTTCATTTTTCCAAACATACTAATGGCGCATCCGGGAAAAGTGCGCCATTAGTAGTTCTAACTAGTAATGGCGCACCAGCCATAGAGTGCGCCACTATTGTATTTTTTTATTCTGTTTTTTTTTGGAAAACTACTAATGGCGCACCGTTGCAAAGTGCGCCATTACTAGTTTAAACCAGTAATGGCGCACTCTGCCACGGTGCGCCATTAATATATATACTTTTGATATTTTATGGGCACTTTTTGATATTTTTTTGATATCACCAAGACAGATACTTTTTGATATCATGAATATTTTTAAATTTCATGGGCACTTTTTGAATTCATGAGGACACTCGATCTCGATCCCCCTCCATCTCGATCTCGATTCCACCTGCACCCTCCCCCCCTAGCTCCACCGCCACCGACGACCCACCACACCCTCCCCCGCTCCACCGCCGCCGACGAGCACCCCCCGCACCCTCCATCTCGATCTTGATTCCACCCGCACCCTCCCCCGCTAGCTCCACCGCTGCCGACGACCCACCGCACCCTCCCCTGCTCCACCGCCGCCGACGAGCACCCCTCGCACCCTCCCCCGCTCCACCGCCGCCGAAGAGCACCCCCCGCACCCTCCCCCGCTCTGGTCAAATTATGTATGCAAGAACAAACCTTTAAAAAATTACTAACATTCATACCAAAAATTATTTATAACATCACCACAAATAATAATAATAAAATATACTAATGGCGCACCGGCCTGGTGGTGCGCCATTGCTATCTAAAAAAAGATTTCTAATGGCGCACCGGCGGTGGGTGCACCATTGCTATCTAAAAAACGATTTCTAATGGCGCACCGACGGGTGGTGCGCCATTAGTAAGCTTCCCCCCTATAGCTAAGTCCTCCCTCTCCCTCGCCAGATCCCATTCGTCCCTCTCTTCCTCGCCAGACCCACGACGCCGCCGCCCCAACCCACGACGCCACTGCCCCGACCCCCGCCGGACTCCACCCCCGCCGCCCCCGCACCCCCACCCTCGCCGCCCCCGCCCCTCAACGTCTTCGCCTTCCTCCTCGCCGTCGGCGCCGAGCAGCGACGCAGCACCGTACGCCCCCCGACCCTCCTCCTCCCCTTCCCCTCCTCCTCCTCCCCTTGCCCCCCGCCTGCGCCGGGGCTGACGGCCCCTTCTCTGTCTCGCAGGGCAAGGCCTCCAGCGCCTCTACGACACCGACGCCTCATCGTCGATCCGCGTCACCTCGTCAACCCCGGCCCCGCACGAGCTCGCCATCGTCTTCCTCTCGGTGAGCTGCACCGGTTCCCCTCCCCCCCTTTCTGTTGACTGAACATTGTCAGGTTTAGGTTCTGTTAACTGAAAAAGTTTAGATTCAGAAACATTGTTGGACTGATAGGAAGTTTGTTGAACAGAGCAATCTACACCTGTAATTTCTACTGTTATGCCTTTGTTACTCCAGTCAAAATTTCAGTCAAAATTTTCCTGTCAAAATTTTTAGTCAAGCACAACTGATCATGTAACTTGAGACCTTGCCCTGCGGCATTATAATGTTTGATGCCTGCATCAACACTTCTCTGTACTGCATGCGGTTGTTATAGTTGAGGGTCAAAAGTAGGGGTTAGCTTTAACATGATTCGCTAGTGCTTTCATCACAGAACACATTCTTTGAAAAGGGGATATTCTGAAGTCGATGCTTTCTCGGGATGGGAATAATAGTCTGAAATACACCTAATGGAAACCTTTGTTGATTGTGATCTCTGCACATGTTTAATGTCTATGCTGTTGTGCGGCTGTTATGTGTGTCTATGTCGGTGAGCTTGTGTTATGCACTTCTGCATTTGACAAGTAATGAATTGCAAAGATGATGATCATCTTGCTAGTTTGCTGGGTTTTGTCTCCGACCATTGTGTCGTGATGAATTTGCAGGTACCCCGAGAGGCCCTTGAGTTTGCCGGAATGTCGATTAACTTCCGTTCCGACAAATTCGGGTACTCCATGTGTCCTATTTTCAACAAAGGTCATGCTGAAATTTTCCATGAATTTTAGCATGACTTTGCTAAAAATAGGACATATGGGGTACTTGCGACTAATGCATGGGACGGGGTATCTTAGTACTTAATTAAGTAGGATCAACTGCCCCTTTATTCTTGCTGCATTAAACCATAGGTTTTAGGGTGCCTCGGTGTCGATATGAACCTAAATGATGAAAGCTTAGGCTTTTAGGGTGCCTCGGCATCGACAAACCCTAAATGATAAAACCTTGGCTTTTAGGGTGCCTCGGTGTCGATAAGAACCTAAATGATGAAAGCTTAGGCTTTTAGGGTGCCTCGGCGTCGACAAACCCTAAATGATAAAAGCTTAGCTTTTAGGATGCCTCTATGTCGACAAACCCTAAATGATGTAGTTTTGAATTATGAACGTAGGATATGTCGTCATCGGACGACGGAAGTCTCCCGGGGGAGTGCGACTGGTGCCATGACGATCGAGGTCTGTGCGACATGCCTCACCTGGACGATGATCGGCGCTTTAGCATTAAGCTCGAGGAGACCTTCGAAGTTGAAACGGTACACAACGACGACAAGTGTTATTTTCATAATTAAGCATGACTTCAACTATTTCAATGTGTAATTTTCATCTTTTACAATTCGAGTATAGCTTATCCCATGCCATGCAAGACGCTATGTCTTGGAGAGGATGGATTTTGAAGACCATGAAATTTCTGAAACAAAGAAAATTCACCTAAGGACTCATCACGATGTGGACTTTGAAGTAAATCTATATAATTCTAAGAGAGTAACCCATTTTGGTTGCAAAAATTGGGAAGCATTTTGCAAGATGTATGGTTTTGATGAGGGTATGCTTATCACCATGGATCTTGGTAATCCTGACATCAACCAAGACAATATGGACATTTGGGTCCTTGTTGATACGCCTCCAGTTCTACCGCTATGTGAGTTTCTCAAACATAGTTATTAGCTAATTTATATTGTTTATTTCAAAATAGTTGACAACTTATTTCCATTGACAGCTTATTTTATTGTTCAAAGAATGTGCGGGAGATGGTAGACAAAACCCACTACACCGATGGCTCTGAATTAACAACTTACAAGGAGAAAAATCATCTGGTCGGATTTTGTACTGGCATTGAGAATTACAATATCCACAATCAAACTCCTCAACATTATGGTAAATACGTGCCACTAGTGCATGTGTTCAACTACGGTAACTACCATGGAGATACCCTGGTAAGATTTTTACTATTACGACATCCGTGCATCTTTTGCATACTTCTAAAACTAGTACATCATTGCTAACTATGAAGTTATTACTATGTTTTTCAACAGATAATCCCAGAGAATTGTGTGCCTCATTTGATGTATAAGAAAGGTAGTCTTAATGTTTTGAACATACAGCCAGGTCATCCTACGAATCTCAACTGTCCATACGAGATTTCTAAAAGAAGTGGAGACATGAAAATCAAAGGATGGAAAAAATGTATGGACAGTCGTAAGGAGGTTCTTGGAAGCAAAAGGAAGCGAAGCGCAAGAATTGGAGACAGGATGTTCTCCATTCTCCATAATGGAGAGTCAGGGTCTATATTGTTTTATGCTATTTTAGCTTAAATAGGGTATTTAGGTCCTGCCTAATACTAATGATCATGTGCTAAGAACAATTAAGTAGGGTTGGTTCGATGACTATCAAGATGATGATCGTATGACTTGTTATTAATAACGAGTAGAAGTTGTATGATGATGATTAGTAGGACTTGTTAGGATTAGTATTACTTCCGACAAACTCGCTACTCGCGGTCTCGAGACTTGTAATGTTATATCTTTGTTCGGTCTTTTGAATTCGGAGACTAATATGATGAATTGTATTCGGAGACTAATCTTCTATTGTATTCGATGAATCTGCTCTTGCTGTGGGGTGTTGTCTATATTCTGTCCAATAATATATTTTATAACCTATGCAAAATTCAGAAAAGTAAAAAAAAACATAATATTCGTACTAATGGCGCATCACCCAACAGTGCGCCATTAGTATGCCAGATACTAATGGCGCATGGTGTTCTATACTAATGGCGCACTGTGTGGTGCGCCATTAGTATACCAGATACTAGTGGCGCACCGGTGGTGCGCCATTAGTAAGAAATACTAGTGGCGTGATACTAATGGCGCACCAGTATTGCGCCATTAGTAGGCAAAAGTGGTGCGCCATTAGTAGCCCTTTTCCTAGTAGTGAACCGAGACAAATGGGTTCAGACGAACCGGGACCAATGCCCACGAGGCCCCGGCCGGCCCCCCGGGCTCATGAACCGGGACGTATACCCCCATGGGTCCCGGTTCGTGACTGAACCGGGACTAATGGGCTGGCCAGGCCCGAACCAAAGCCCTGTTTTTTACTAGTGCCTATTAAGCAAGAGCCACAAATTCTAAAGGGCATCATTTTATGTCAATATGTAACATACAATAGTCTTATTTTATAAGCTAAGCAGTGATTGATCAATAAGAATGTAACCTAAAATCATTAAACTATCTAGTAGGTAAAAGCAAACCTGCTAATAAACTCTTCTAGAGACATTTCCACAAGGTTGCCTTTCATAGTTTGCTCATACTCCAGAATGAACAACTTGGTAGTTGTCCTTTCTTTACTCTATGAGTATGCCAACTTTTCGTCGAGAAGGCACAAGTTTGAGCCCTTGGTACCTATTAAAGCTATAAATTCACCATAATGAGCAGGAAATGATGCATTGGTGGATCAAACAGAAAATGCATGTACAGTTAACAAAATCAAGTTCATAAATTACACTCTTCACACTATTATATTTGTAGAACCAAATAAATAGTTATCTAGCAAACAAACAGCTCATGTAAAAGGGGAATTAACCACTATATTGTCCCAAGTTTTTTCAGTGACTAGCAGCACACTTATACACAACCAAGACAGGTGAGAGCAACATTTTGTGTACATTCGGGACCATGTACTTGTTCTTGCTTTCTGTAAAGCAAATGTACAATGCAAACTCATTAATTTGGATTCTTTAGCAGTTCTAATTTAGGACAATTGGCAACAGTAACTCTTATTTACAAAATTACCATAAAACTCTGATCCACGTTCTTCTCCTCGTTTTGGTAAGTATATTTAAGGGCATAAAAATTCTGGTTGGCAACACTAATAATCATCTAATCCAAGTGAGGAAACTATAGACACATGTCTCTGTAGACACAAAGACTGTATACTTATCTATTGATGCTCTAGGATGAAAATTAATAAAATTGACAGATTAATATCCGATAGAGGCAACACCTTGTCGTCTAAAAAAGGGAAACAACATACATGGATATAGACAATAAAGGGCAGTAATGATAAAATCTGACCTGTTCTATGCTCCGCCTCTGCAAATGCTAGTTTCTGAAACATATGTTAGAATTATGTCGAATATTATTGTACAAGGTAGGTTACAGTTGGACTTGGTTTGAACTGTGTGTAGACAGGGTAGGAGTTGTGTACTAATAGGACACTTGTATCCTAGGCCTCTCATATATATCAGGGGTAGACACACGATGTAACCTATGCCAACATAATAGCACGGGCACGCGGGGGAGCCGGCGGCGTGTGCCGGCGTCCGGGCGGCCGGGGTACGGTATTGTGACGGTGTCACGGGGAGGAGCGCCCGTAGTCAGGCCCCGGGGATGTAACCATGATGTGAACCTCATTAACAAATCTCAGTGTCGTGCTTGTGTGATTGCTTGGTTCTCGGATGATCAACGGTATGCCTCGAAGTTATTCTAACAAATGGTATCAGAGTAAGGTTTGATTTGAAGGCTGAAGATGTTGATTTAGAGGTGGAGCAGAATTCGTCCAATCTATCGGTGGTGGTCGAGGCTTGAGACCGGAGAAGATCGATGGAAGCGGCGGGAGTTATGTTCGTGTCGAAAGCAATCGGAGGCAGCAGCAGCGTCATCAGCGGTGTGCAGCGACTCGAGACCGTCTCGGCGTGATGCGATGGGAAGCGAACAGCGCGTGGGGCTAGCGAACGGCGGCAGTTGGCGTCGACGAGATCGATTCGCTCGATCGAGCAGCAGATCGATCCGAAGCCGCGGCGGCGTGTTTCCAGAGGACTCGGCGATGGATCGTGGTGTCCAGTTGGTGGTGTCACGTAGCATACGACAGTTCCAAGTCGGTATTGCGGGTCGCAGGAAGCCGCAGGCACGGTCGTCCAATGCGCGGAGGCCCAAGCGCGTGTGCTCCAAAGCGTGGAGGCCAGTTGCGGCCCAGGAGGGCCCCAGCCGGACTGGTGCGCTGCTGAAGGACGATCGGGCTGAGTACAAGGCAGAGCTGGTGCGGCTCAGGCACGGGCGTGTGCAGGCAATGCTGCGGCAAGAGGAGGTCGGTGCTACGGTGTGGTTGAGTGCTGAGCCGATGGACGCAAAGACATGCGATTTTTGTTATTAAAAAGATGGAAGGAACGAAGTCCTGACGTGCATGCATGATGTCAAGGAGCATTGGCGTGGAATCAAGAAAGGGTTTTTTTTGGGTCCTATTATGCTAAAGGTACACAGAAGGCTGCCATGAAAAGGGACAAGTTCTGGATTAGAAGTCTACGCGTACACAGGATTTACTAGCTAGCAAATGGCAACAAGAAAATTATGCAGAAAGTATCCGTGGGGTCAAGTTTGCATGGAGATTTTTTCTGGTGGGTCATGTTTGCGGGAAGTGCTCGAAGTGTGTACGACAAAGGATGAAAGGCGTGCGTATAAGGTTCGGGAGGAGTCTGGAGCACGTCGTGGCAGGATCATGCATACACAGGGCGTCAAGCAATGCATGGAGATGTGCAGGCGGTCATGATGCAAGGTGGAGCATGGTCGCAGTCGAATAATTTCGGCTGGGTCGGACTGGACTGTCTGGCGGATCGACGTGGATGCCGGTCAAAGTAGAAGACGGTGGTGATTTCAGCGACGACGACACAGGAGCGTGATGCTGATGGTGGCCGACTTCTGGGGCGTGGAAACACGTGGTGCGGGCCTGAGGGCTTGTGCGGCTTCGACAGACTATGGCGCAGGGTTGATTCAAGGCAGTGTACACATGAGAGAGCTTGAAGTCGACGAGGCGTGGTGGTAGCGTAGCGCAGCTACATGGAGTCATGTTGAAGGTGGAGCTGGAGTCTAACGGAAGACTTCACTTTGTGCTGATGGAGGGGCTACGGTGTAAGATGTCGAAGAATCGAAGCCTATTTCAGCGGGAGAGCGAGAGACACGTGGATCGGACTAGGGCCCAATGGTCTGATGGAGACGTGATACTCGGCATCGGTCAGTGATGATCGGTGGTTCTCTGCAGTGGGGGTTGAGGCAGTGTGGGTTAGCTACCCGGGAGACTCGACCAGGACAGCAGAGGCTCGACGCGGTGATAGCGGCGAGGCGTGTGGTAAGCACGGTGACACAGCGACAGGCCAAGGCACTGGTGGTCAGACATGTGGTCAGACAAATTGTGTAGGGGGTGCTGAAGCAGTGTTGACGAGTACCGGATTCAAGTTGGTGACTGGGTCTATCGGTGCGGGAAGATGGACAGGAGTTGACCATGGAGAATCTGAGAAAGTGGCGGAAAGTCTGAAATTGTCAAAAGTTGAGAGTATATGGCTGTATATTCTGTGGTGTTCAGTGCACATGGCAAAGTGCGGATGACAAGTACAGAAGGAGGTGGAGTGCTATAGCTATGGGATATGTCAGACACTATCCGGGAAAAAGGGATGAGACAACTGTGAATTTGACTCAGAGTGACTGAGGGAGTCCTGGATTAGGGGGTGTTCGGGTAGCCGGACTATACCTTCAGCCGGACTCCTGGACTATGAAGATACAAGATTGAAGACTTTGCCTCGTGTCCGGATGGGACTTTCCTTGGCGTGAAAGGCAAGCTTGGCGATGCGGATATTCAAGATCTTCTACCATTGTAACCGACTCTATATAACCCTAACCCTATCCGGTGTCTATATAAACCGGAGGGTTGTAGTCCGTAGGCAATCAACTCCATATACAACAATCATACCATAGGCTAGCTTCTAGGGTTTAGCCTCCTTGATCTCGTGGTAGATCTACTCTTGTACTACCCATATCATCAATATTAATCAAGCAGGACGTAGGGTTTTACCTCCATCAAGAAGGCCCGAACCTGGGTAAAACATCGTGTTCCCTGCCTCCTGTTACCATCCGGCCTAGACGCACAGTTCGGGACCCACTACCCGAGATCCGCCGATTTTGACACTGACATTGGTGTTTTCATTGAGAGTTCCTCTATGTCGTCGCCTTTAGGCCCGATGGCTCCTTTGATCATCAACAACGATGCGGTCCAGGGTGAGACTTTTCTCCTCGGACAGATCTTCGTCTTCGGCGGCTTCGCTCTGCGGGCCAATTCGCTCGGCCACCTGGAGCAGATCGAAAGCTACGCCCCTGGCCATCAAGTCAGGTTTGGAAGCTTAAACTACACGGCTGACATCCGCGGAGACTTGATCTTCGACGGGCTCGAGCCACGGCCAAGCGCGCCGCACTATCTCAAGGGGCATGATCTAGCTCTGCCCCCGGACAGTGTCCTGGAGGCCGCACACGCATCGGTTCCGACCCCTAACTCGGAGCCTATTGCACCAATCGAGGATGAGTGGTTGGACGTCACCTCGGGGGCTGCGACCCCGAAAGCGATCGAGACGAACGCTAGCCCCACACTCTGCACGACCCATGATTCCGAGGATCCGGACTCCTTCCCGGACTCCGAACCCCCCGCGCCCCTGCCAATCGAATCCGATTGGGCGCCGATAATGGAGTTCACCGCCGCAGACATCTTTCAGCATTCACCTTTTGGCGACATCCTAAATTCTCTTAAGTCTCTCTCTCTATCAGGAGAGCCCTGGCCGGACTACGGTTAGCGAGGGTGGGATACGGACGATGAGGAAATTCAAAGCCCACCCACCACCCACTTTGTAGCCACTGTCGACGATCTAACCGACATGCTTGACTTCAGCTCTAAAGACATCGACGGCATGGACGACGATGTAGGAGATGAATAGGAACCAGCACCTATAGGGCGCTGGAAGGCCACCTCGTCATATGACATATATATGGTGGATACTCCAAAAGATGGAGATGGCGATGGAACGGTGGGGGATGACGCCCCCAAGAAACAGCCAAAGCGCCGGCGTCAGCGGCGCCGCTCTAAATCCCGCCAAAGCAAAAACGATGATTCCGGCACGGGAGACAATACTACCCCGGATAGCGCCGAAGAACACCCACCTCAGCAAGATTCGGCACAGGAAGATGGAGAAGCCAGCCCTCATGAGAGAGCGGTAGACCGAGAGGTCGAGGATGATAACTATACGCCTCCCTCCGAAGACGAGGCAAGCCTCGATGACGACGAATTTGTCATACCATCAGACCCCGCCGAACAAGAGCGTTTTAAATGCAGGCTTTTAGCCACGCCAAGCAGCCTCAAGAAAAAGCAGCAACAGCTTAGAGCTGCCCAAGATTTGCTAGCTGACAGATGAACTGAAGTCCTTGCGGCCGAAGAGTATGAACTCGAACGTCCCTCCAAGAGTTACCCGAAGCACAGGCCGCTACCCCGATCAGAGGAGGAAGCACCTGCATCACCAGCGCATGACATGGTAGACCGGCCACCTCGCGGCCGCGACAGAGAGGCCTCTCGGCCCTCCACCCAAGCCATGCCCCGACGCCGCTCAAATAAGGCACGGGAAAATGCGCCCGACCTGCGAGACATACTGGAGGATAAGGCAAGACAAACAAGATCGATCTACGGATCGCGCAGGCGCCCTACGGCATGTGACAATGATCTTCACTCCGGATACAACAAATCCGGCCGGGCCGAACACAACAGACATAGCTCTTCCGAGCTGCGTCGTGATATAGCCCAGTACAGAGGTGCCACACACCCGCTATGCTTCACGAATGAAGTAATGGATCATAAAATCCCAGAGGGTTTCAAACCCGCAAACATCGAATCATACGATGGCACAACAGATCCGGCGGTATGGATCGAGGATTATCTCCTTCACATCCACATGGCACGCAGCGATGATCTACACGCCATCAAATATCTCCCGCTCAAACTTAAAGGACCGGCTCGGCATTGGCTTAACAGCTTGCCAGCAGACTCAATCGGTTCTTGGGAGGACCTGGAAGCCGCATTCCTCGACAACTTCCAGGGCACTTACGTGCGACCACTGGATGCCGCGACTTAAGCCACATAATTCAGCAGCCAGAGGAATCGGCCAGACAATTCTGGACGCGATTCCTAACAAAGAAAACCCAGATAGTCGATTGTCCGGACGCAGAGGCCCTAGCAGCCTTCAAGCATAACATCCGCGACGAGTGGCTTGCCCGGCACCTGGGACCGGAAAAGCCGAAATCCATGGCAGCCCTCACGACACTCCTGACCCGCTTTTGCGCGGGAGAAGACAACTGGCTAGCTCGCAGTAACAACTTATCAAAGAACCCTGGTAATTCGGATACCAAGGACAAAAGTGGCAGGACACGTCGGAATAAGCAAAAACGCCGCATTAGCAGCGACAGCAATGAAGACAAGGAAGTTAATGCCGGATTCAAAAGCTATAAATCCGGTCAGCGGAAAAAGCCATTCAAAAAGAATACTCAGGGCCCGTCCAGTTTGGACCGAATACTCGATCGCTTGTGCCAGATACATGGCACCCCCGAAAGGCCAGCCAATCACACTAACAGGGATTGTTGGGTGTTCAAGCAGGCAGGCAAGTTAAGGGCCGAAAACAAAGACAAGGGGCTGCATAGCGACGACGAGGAGCCCATGGCCGCCGAACAACAATGGACAGAAGGGCTCTCCCCCACAAGTGCTGACGGTGAACATGATATACGCAACCCACATTCCCAAGCGGGAGCGGGAGCGTGCGCTACGGGACATATACGCGATGGAGCCAGTCGCCCCAAAGTTCAACCCATGGTCCTCCTGCCCGATCACTTTTGATTGAAGGGACCATCCCACTAGCATCCGTCATGGCGGCTTCGCCGCATTGATTCTCGACCCAATCATCGACGGATTTCATCTCACAAGAGTCCTCATGGACGGCGGCAGTAGCCTGAACCTGCTTTATCAGGATACAGTGCGAAAAATGGGCATAGATCCCTCAAGGATTAAGCCCACAAGAACGACATTTAAATGCGTTATACCAGGTGTAGAAGCCAACTGTACAGGCTCAGTAACACTTGACGTGGTCTTCGGATCCCCAGACAATTTCCGAAGCGAAGAGTTAATCTTCGATATAGTCCCATTTCGCAGTGGCTATCATGCCCTGCTCGGACGAACCGCATTCGCAAAGTTCAATGCGGTGCCGCACTACGCATACCTCAAGCTCAAGATGCCAGGCCCTCGAGGAGTAATTACGGTCAACGGAAACACCGAACGCTCCCTCCGTACGGAGGAGCATACGGTGGCTCTCGCAGTGGAGGTACAAAGTAGCCTTCTCAGGCAATTCTCCAGTCCGGCCATTAAAAAGTCAGACACTGCCAAGCGCGCCCGGAGTAACCCACAGCAGGACCGCCTGGCACACTCTGAGCAAGCGTAGCAATGCGGCGCCAACCCCAGCTTTCGCGACATAGCGAAACCAGTACCTCGCGTACATAACTACGCCCTTGAAATACCATGGGCACAGGGGAAGGGGCACAATAACGGCATGCCAAAAATACGGCTTAAAACGTACTAGGGGCTGCCGGATTCTTTTTTTTCTTACTTTCAGGACTCCATACTTCGGACGACCTGTTCGGCAATTCGACTGCCGCACAAACGATGCAAGATCCAGGGAGGCAGACAAGCCATGCCGCATTATGGAACTCCCAGGTGGTCTCTGTGACGAGCGGTATACCTGTTTTACATACAATTCCGCGGCTTGCCCCTGGTCAGGACATACTGAATAGTCCAATATCTTTTGCTTACCGCACTATTTGTATCGTTCGGCTTTGATAAATAGCCTCTCTATAAACAATGCTTAGCTTCTTGTCTATTTTTTGCATTATCTTCTTTTCACATTTATGTTTATTAAATGACATGATTGCACCCGTACACCATGGTACGGCAAACACGCCAGGGGCTTCAGTACCCCTCATAATGGTGTGAGAAGTCCGTACACTTTCACAAGCGCGGCACCCCGAACTTATAGCACTATATGCATCGGCTCCGAATCATGATTTGGGTCAATAGTTGGGTTTGCCCGGCTCCTATGTTTTGGTTCCTTACGTTCCGCTCTATCGGCTAAGGTAGCACTAGGAGAACCACTGCGATTGTGCCCCGGTTCAGCTGGGTTAAGCACCTCAGTGGAGAAAGCTAAAACTGACTGTCATGATGTGGCAAGAGACCGGTCGCTGTTCGAGAGGTTTTTCGAGTCCCTAAAGGCTTATGCCGCTTCGAGCGAGGAGCTGGCTTTGTCCGGCCAAGGCGTGGATAGCACCCCGAACTCGGTCTTCCGAACTAGGGGCTTCGCCGAAATTTTAAATTATAGAGTTCTATGGCTAAGTGAGAGTGTTCAAGCATTATAGTCCGATTGCCTGGTTCGTTGTGCTGAGTGCCTCCCTCGAAGGACCCAACTATGGGAAAAAGAGCGCTCAGGTTTATCCCGAACACCCCAGCACTAGTGGCACGGGGGCAGAAGCCGACGACTGGCCATCTCTCAATTTTTGATAAACGGCCGCACAGAAAGTAATATTTTAAATTCAATAAGCATTGCTTAGCGCATATGAACAAGTTTTCAGCGCACGGGATAAACACGAGCGAGTTCATTCAAATATTACATCCTTGGTGCATTCATCCGCCACAAGGCGGACACCTGCGAGAACATCCTTGTAGTAGTTCTCGGGCTTGCGATGCTCCTTCCCCGGCGGCGGCCCGTCCTTCACAAGCTTCTCACCGTCCAGCTTACCCCAGTGCACCTTTGCACGGGCAAGGGCCCGACGGGCACCTTCGATGCAGACGGAGCGCTTGATGACCTCAAGCCTCGGACAGGCCTCCACCAGCCGCCGCACCAGCCTGAAATAGCTCCCAGGCAGGGCCTCTCCGGGCCACAACCGAACTATGAAGCCCTTCATGGCCTGCTCGGCCGCCTTGTGGAGCTCGACCAGCTGTTTCAGCTGGTCGCTCAAGGGCACAGGGTGTCCGGCCTCAGAATACTGAGACCAGAACACCTTCTCCGTCGAGATACCCTCTTCAGCTCGGTAGAATGCGGTGGCATCGGATACGCTGCGGGGAAGATCTACGAATGCCCCTGGAGAGCTCCGGATTCGGGTAAGTAACAGGTAGTTCACTTTTATATTTCTGCTTTGCATAAAGAATGCCTTACCCGCTGCTATCTTCCTCATCTCCTCCGACTCCTGGAGGGCCTTTTGGGCTTCGGCCTTGGCAGACTTGGCATCCTCTAGGGCCGTTGCAAGCTCGGATGCTTGCGCCTTCGACTCCAGCTCCAAACTCTCATGTTTTTTCATGAGAGCCTGAAGCTCTTGCTGCACCTCGCCGACCTGAGCCCCAAGTCTGTCTCGCTCGGTGCGCTCCGCGGCCGTTTTGTTTTCGACCTCAGACAGCGCCTGCTTAAGGGTTGCCACATCAATCGGCCCCTACAATAAGCAGTACAATCATGTTACTCTTTTTGCAATCAAGCCTTTTTATAGGCACTTTTTCTGTAAGGTATTTCGTACCTTCTTCCTCCTCGAGCCGCCGCTTGGCAAGGCCGAGCTCTTGCTCGGTCCGCTCGAGGTCCTGCTTTAGGACACCCACCTCCGCAGTTAGTGCGGCGGTGGATAGCAGCGAAGCCTGTATACGCATATTGACTCTTTTTTCTTAGACTCCCGTGAAATTTAATAAATCCTCTATTCGGCTTTTCTTTCCGAACGCCAAACATAGCATCAGGGGCTACTGTCTATGCGGTAATATTTTTACATATTTTTTACCTCGAAGCCTGTTAGAAGGCTAGCGCAAGGTTCAGTCAGTCCGCTCTTGGAGGACTGAACCTTCTGGATCACCGTACTCATAATAGTACGGTGCCCCTCATCGATGGAGGCGTCGTCAAGCACCTCCAGCAGATTGTCCGGCACCTCCAGTTGGACGGAGGCCGCTGGCTCAGAGGGCTTGCTCCTCTTGGAAGGAGTTCGCCTACCGCGGTCCGGAACTGATTCCGGCGCGGTGTCTGGCACAAAGCCAGACTTAGAGCCCTGGGGAGCCTTATCCCCTTCACTCCTGGAGTCCGGGAGGTTGCCTTGCGGCTCCTCCGGGACCACCTCCTCCTGCCCCGGAGCTTGTCGCGATGCCACTTCGGCGTCGTCTGCAGTGCGGGGGGAGACAGCGGGCGGAACTGAGTTCACGTCCGATGAGTCCAGGGAGCCGCCCGACGATTCGTCGAATTCGGCCCGGGGCAGACTGCATAATTACATTCGACATTAGGGAAAGCTATGAAACAAAGGAACATCATGAGTTACTCTGATATTCGAACTTATGATTTCGCCGGACGCTTGGCCCTGTTTGGCCACTCCTCTTTGCCCTCTTCGGCGTTGGGGGCATAGTCCGACGGAGGGGTCCTCCTTTTCCTAGACCCCTCGGCCTCCCCCGTTGGGGCGGCCTTCCTCTTCTCTCCTCCCTCCGCTGGGGGGGGGGGGGGAGTTTTCTTCTTCCTCCTCCTCGTTTTCGCGGGAGGAGGGCGTCTCGGACTCGTCAGATGACGAGTCCGACACCACCACGTTGCGGGCACTCTTTCGAGTCCCCGTGGTCCTCTTCTTCTTGGCCTTCTTCTCCGGCACCACATAAGGTGCCAGAACCAGCAGCTTCACTAGTAGAGCTGGGGCTGGGTCTTCGGGCAGCGGAGCCGGACAGTTAATCGGTCCGGATATCGCCCGCCAAGCCTGTCAAAGGTAAGGGAGTTTAGATCCCGCATAGAGTCAAACTATGAAAAAAGCTTAACATCCTGTAAAAGGTGTAGATGGCCTACCTTGCTAGCGTGACGCTGCGAGCTGTATCCGCGGTCCTCGGAAGCGGATGCGGGAGCCTCGGCGCCCTTGAATAGCATCTTCCAGGCGTCTTCGTACGTTGTGTCGAAGAGCCTGTTGAGGGTTTGATGCTGCACCGGGTCGAACTCCCACAGATTAAAATCCCGTTGTTGGCACGGGAGGATCCGCGGACGAGCATAACCTGGATTACATTAACAAGCCGGACTGGCTTGTTCACCAGGGACTGGATGCATGTTTGCAATCCGGTCACCTCTTTTTCGTCACCCCACGACAGGGCCGTCTCTTTCCAGGACATAAGCCGCGTGGGGGGTCCGGATCGGAACTCGGGGGCTACGGTCCATTTCGGATCGCGCGGCTCGGTGATATAAAACCATCCGGATTGCCATCCCTTTAGGGTCTCCACGAAAGAGCCCTCGAACCATAGGACGTTGGCCATCTTGCCCGCCATGGCGCCTCCGCACTCCGCCTGGCTGCCGCGCACCACCTTGGGCTTGACGTTGAAGGTCTTGAGCCAGAGGCCGAAATGAGGGCGGATGCGGAGAAAAGCCTCGCACACGACGATAAATGCCGAGATGTTGAGGATGAAGTTCGGAGCCAGATCGTGGAAATCCAGGCCGTAGTAGAACATGAGCCCCCGGACAAATGGGTGGAGTGGAAAACCCAGTCCGCGGAGGAAGTAGGGGAGAAATAGTACCCTCTCATGGGGCCTTGGGGTGAGGAGAAGCTGCCCCTCTTCGGGAAGCCGGTGCGCGATGTCCTTGAACAGGTATCCGACCTTCCTTAGCTTCTTGACTTTGCCCTCCGTGACGGAGGAGACCATCCACTTGCCTCCCGCTCCGGACATTGCTGGAGAAGGTTGAGGTGGGAAGTGCGGGCTTGGGCGCTGGAGCTCGGGTGCGCAGGAGATGGATAGGCAAGGGAGGAAGAAGGCGTAGGTAAAAAGGTGGATCATTGTCCCCTTATATGGGCGGATGCGGTTGTGCGTCCCCACCTGCCTAGTAAAACTCGCTTGCCTCCCAAGCGCCGTGATAAGTGGCGCGGTTGGGTTACCCACATCCGTATTGATAAGAATCCCGTAAAAGGGGGGTACACGATCTCTGCTTTGACAAGACGTGCCAAGGAAACCGCCTCGCAAAACACGCTGAGGTGGAAAAGTGAAAACGATTCGAGTGAAGGACTTGGCTGTAGTGTGTTGACGCACTACGGAATACGTCAGCAGATTTGATTTGTGTTAATATTATTCTCTCTATGGCAATATGTGGAAGCTTATTTTGCAGAGCCGGACACTACTCTTGGTGTTTACAATCTTCTATGAAGGACTTGGAGGAGGAACCCGCCTTGCAATGCCGAAGACAATTTGCGCACCGGACTCATCGTCATTGAAGCCTGGTTCAGGGGCTACTGAGGGAGTCCTGGATTAGGGGGTGTTCTGGTAGCCGGACTATACCTTCAGCCGGACTCCTGGACTATGAAGATACAAGATTGAAGACTTCGTCCCGTGTCCGGATGGGACTTTCCTTGGCGTGGAAGGCAAGCTTGGCGATGCGGATATTCAAGATCTCCTACCATTGTAACCGACTCTATGTAACCCTAACCCTATCCGGTGTCTATATAAACCGGAGGGTTGTAGTCCGTAGGCAATCAACTCCATATACAACAATCATACCATAGGCTAGCTTCTAGGGTTTAGCCTCCTTGATCTCGTGGTAGATCTACTCTTGTACTACCCATATTATCAATATTAATCAAGCAGGACGTAGGGTTTTACCTCCATCAAGAGGGCCCGAACCTGGGTAAAACATCGTGTTCCCTGCCTCCTGTTACCATCCGGCCTAGACGCACGGTTCGGGACCCACTACCCGAGATCCGTCGGTTTTGACACCGACAGTGACACAGGGCGACGGTGAAATTCTTTCAAGTTTCAGACATGCAGTCAAGAAAGAGCGGTGATGTTGAGTTCAGGTAACTCTTATATGTGGCGTCCAATATGTGAGTTGTTCATTTTCACGCAGACAGTGTTCGGTGTGTGATGACGTTGAACGGATTCTCCGGAAATTGGGAGCACAAAGTAGAGTAATGAGGAACTTAATTTTTGCTCGAGTGTTGACTGTGAAGAAGACGAGAAGGGACTACAGTTGCAGGTGGAGTCACATGAAGTCTGGGAGTAGCAGCGGTGCTCATGGTGTATCTCAAGTCTAATGTATATGGAGGTTCGATGCATGGATGAATCCAAGGTGGTGGAGAATATTCGCCAAGATGGAGTTTGTTAGAACTATGTCGAATATTATTGTACAAGGTAGGTTATAGTTGGACTTGGTTTGGACTGTGTATAGACAGAGTAGGAGTTGTGTCCTAATAGGACATTTGTATCCTAGGCCTCTCATATATATCAGGGGTAGACACACGATGTAACCTATGCCAACATAATAGCACGGGCACGCGGGGGAGCCGGCGGCGTGTGCCGGCGCCCGGGTGGCCTGGGTGCGGTATTGTGATGGTGTCACGGGGAGGAGCGCCCGTAGTCAGGCCCCGGGGTTGTAACCATGATGGTGAATCTCGTTAACAAATCTCGGTGTCGTGCTTGTGTGATTGCTTCGTTCTCGGATGATCAACGGTATGCCTCGGATTTATTCTAACAATATATATAGTCCACCAAAGCTTAATTACCAGCTTCTGTATCAATTTCCTTCTCTATGATTGACCAGACGCCCTCAGTGTTAGCACTACACTCCATCAAACACCTTTTTTCTTGTTGGGTCGAGACGAAGCACGGCAACTTTCGATATTGGCCACAAAGCCATGTCTGGAGAATCTTTGCTCGCATCGAGTCCTCAAGTGATCTCACAAACCTGCATTGCCACTCTGTCAAAAATAGATAAGCTCGCATGCTTCCCTGACTTGTTTTGCCTATGGTAGTAATTGTACAGAATGATAGCCGTGTGAATCTGCAAAACCACAAGTTGGCGTGCCGAGTTAGCAGCTAATCAGTTGTATGCTATATATATGTAAGCAGAGAAGTATAAAAAAGTCAGGGAAGCATGCGAGCTCATCTAGAGTTTTATATCTCGATCGTGATTAATTCTTCTAGCAGTCTGGTGTGATTAGAGTTTTATATCTCGATCGTGATTAATTCTTCTAGCTATTGTTTTGCAGTGCTAAGTGGTTGCTTTGGTAGCTAGATCTAAGAGAAACGGTGCCTTTTCCTGTGTTCGAACTTAGAAATATATGCATCTGTAATTCTGCATAGATCTAGAACCAAGAGAAATTATACGTTTTTCCTATGTTGAGATGTATGTATCCGGATAGATCATGATATGTCTGCAATTCTGCATAGATCCTGGGTGACAAGAGTTCTTGTAGCAATTCGCTCTGATCATAGTTTATATCTTGTGATTAATTCTTTTAGCGTTTCTTTGGTGTGTTATTCCTTTCCTGTGCTAGATCTACGAGAGTGGTGTTTTTTGGGTGTTAAGATGTATGCATCTGCTAGATCAAGGGTGGCACAGTTATTTGCAGCCTGCTAGATGATAAGAGTTTTAGATCTTGTAACTGATTCTTTCTACTGTTGCGTGATGTCATGTTCCTTTTCTTTGCTAGATCTAACTGGATACTGGTTTTCAGGTGTTAAAATGTATGCATATGATAGATCTACTGTTGCGAGATGTCATGTTCCTTTTCTTTGCTAGATCTAACTGGATACTGGTTTTCAGGTGTTAAAATATGCATAAGATAGATTATGGGTGTCAAGAGTTCTTTTGTACGGTGGTTGATAAGAGTTTTAGATCTTGTCATTCTTTTCGCTATTGCTTCATGTGTCATTCCTTTCCTTTGCTATGTCCAAGCATATGCTGTTTTCGGTTGTTAAAAAGTCAGATAGATCATGAGTGACGAGTTAGCTTTTTCCATGCCGGATTATAAGACTTCTAGACCCTGTAATTCTTTTCATTTGCTTGATCTAAGAGGATGGTGTTCTTCGGGTGTTAAAATGTATGCATGCAATGAGAGCATTCGATCTTGTTATTCATTCTAAATAGAAATAGTTCCCTTGTGAACTCTGGAGGACTAGAGTAACTAGAATAACATAAACTATGGAGAGCAACAAGGCTTGCATGTTTTGGTTTGCTCCTCCTTGCGAGTGCACATTATAATCAGCTGGGCAAATTTTCCCTTTGTGACAACGTAACAGTAGTGTGTTGATTTAATATTTTAATTTGGATTAAAGTGGTCGATGTAACATTGCATTCATTTTAGTGTTTTGATGAGTAGGATTCTTCTGATTAGTTTCAAATATAGGGGCACATGGGTTATACCCTCTTTACTATGATTAGCACAAAGTGAGAAAGAAGAATAATGTCATGGTTATTCAGATTTTTTGATCACACTAGTTTGTTATATGGCATTCGTATATCTGATAAGGTATATTTTCTAAGTACATTTCATAAACCTGATCTATGCCTATTTTTTCCAGCAATGGATGCTTGACTTAATTATTAGTAACCATTCATAGAATACTGCACCGAAGCAACTTTAGCATTGACGATACTTGGGCCAACTCACAACATAATTTAATTTAAAGCTTTATCATCATAATGATGATATCTTGCTGATAAAATAAATAAAACAACATCTAGTATTAACAGATGGGTTTAGTAAATTTATTTATTGTGCTATGTGAATCCATGATCATCTTGACACTCACACTTTCACAAGGTATGACGCCTACAAATTGCGGAAAAAGTCCATGCTCCCAATCTATTTATTGTACATTTCTAGACTTTCCTTCGTTTGTGTGAATTAAGTTGCATTCCCTATCCATGCAGTAACTCTTCTGTGCATATTTAAAATCTCATGTTGAGTAATGAGTTTCCTGGTTATTAATTAGATATTCTGTTCTTACTTTCCATGAGGTAGGTGAGATGAGCCGGCCTGAAAAGGCATTTTATCCATTTTAGTGGCCAATGCTCATGCTCATAGTTGGCCAAAAGTAGTCTCCCTTCAAACAATGTGACACGTCTTTAAGAGTGAACTGAAAAAATACAGAAATAGATGAAGTTATGTTCTGCCCAGTTACATCATACCTCTATATTTGTTCTCGCTTGAGTGCATTTTTTTAAGTTCTCCTACATTTACTCCAGCTGTAAAGAAATATAAGAGCGTTTAGATCACTAAAGTAGTGATCTAAACGTTCTTATATTTCTTTAGTGATCTAAACACTCTTGTATTTCTTACAGAGGGAGTACTTCATAAAAGAAACTGAAAAGCAGTGAAACTCTGATTTATTTCTATTACCGGGAATACTAGAGATGTCAGGCCTGAATGCTAGTATGGGATCTGCTATTGATGATGTATTGGATGCGGGATTTGCAAAGCTTCAAGGCAAAAACTTCAATTACATCATGCAATTTTATGAAATCACTATGGGCCGAAGTACCAAGAAAGAAAAGGTAGACTTAGGGGCCGTTTGGTTGCCGGCCGCACCTTGCCACACCAAAGGTGCGGCGCGCCACAGCTACCTAGGCTGCCGTTTGGTTTCCTACTAAGGTTAGGCTCGCCACAACCTGCAATGTGTTTTACAGCAGATTTCTTCGCCAAAAGTGTAGCGCTGGTTTTGGCCGCTACACTCCGCGGCGCACCACAAGTGTGGCTGGATAACTATGGCAATTTAAGACACCAACCAAACAGCCCCTTAGATCTCAACGCCCTTGCCAGAGACAAGGATGTTTCCGGCCGCCATGCGCACATCTTTTATGATTTTCAACACCACTCGTTTGCCCTTGAGATTCTGGGCCAGCGTGGATGCTATGTTCGGAAGGTCCTTCACCGCCCAGGTGATGGTCCCATTAAACTGAAGTCCCAGGATGCCATTCAGATTGGACACACACAATTCTACTTTCTCCTACCACCTCGCTCCATCTTTGCAACTTTTGCTATTGAGGGCACTCCATCATAACCCATGTCTTCATCCGGCAAGCTCCCTACCCGTTCAGATTTTTCTGCTTCTTGGGACAATGGTCATGTTGGGGCCAATTGTGGCAATGAAATTATTGTTGGCACTGGAACTCAACGATTGTTTACGGTGCCAATCAACATGTCTTCTGCTGAACTGAACACCGGACCTATCAAAGTTCAACCACTTGGAATACCTAATGAACATGGAACGTTATCATTGCTACGTACTTATGCTATATCCATTTCTCTCCTGTATTATATCCTTTGTGATATATTAACATAAAATAGACAACATATTACCTGTACTAATACTCTCACTACTTTCTCCTAGACTGATTTTAGAGTTACAACTATTTGGCTACTGAAGTAGAGATAGTTCTACTCATGAACTAATAGTATACCTACTATCGTAAATGTGTAATTCACACTTTTTGCAATATATATTATTGCATCAGGAGTATACTAACATATGTGGAATCTATTTCTGGAAATTGTGGCTGTATTGAGACAAGTTCCTAAACTAATTAAACACAACGTCAGTTGTTTTTCCTCTATCATTTGTTGTCAGCAACAATATTATGCCAGTAAGAAGCCTAGAACTAAGTATTACTATACAGCTAGATACCCTAACTAGCTTACTTTATTTCTGCAGCCAGAATATTAGAAATTAGAATGGCAGACAAGGATGAAGACAATCTGCGGCTCCTTCTAAAAGAAGAGAACGATCTTATCTCATGTGTTGCAACTATGGTATCAAACCACTGTAATGCCAGTGGTAGGCAATGGATGCATGTGGAACAACTCCATGCAGAGGTTTGTTATGCAAGATTATTCATTTTTATACAGTTTCTGGATTTCTAAAAATTAACTCTAACCGCCTTGATTAACACTAGCTAGTGCCGGAAAGCATAGTTGTTGGGCTGTACAATTGGCATTAATTTTAGATTTCAATTAGTATACTTGTATGTTAAATTATGATAAAAATACATGCATTTAATTTATAGAGTGATTCCTTAATTAGCATCCTTGGATAACAAAAGAACAATGTTTCCATCATAAGATGTGATTTGTTCATATCAACAAGGCTAACTTAACATGTTATACCATGGAAAGACTAAAAAAGTGTCTTGTTACATTTGTGTTATAGTTTGCATCCATATTTTGATTCACTAAGGAACTGTGTTTGTCAAGGCGACTTTGGTGGTAAAATGAATATGTGATGTTGTTAAGAATCACATGACCCTTCAATAGCCTTTTTTTCTTTAGAGATAAGTGTACTTTTCGTCCCTCAACTCTTGGCAGAGTCTAGATTTGGTCCTTGAACTCTGAAACCAGACAACTTGCACCATCAACTACTAAAACTGGACAAGATTCGTCCCTAATCATTGTTTTGACCGGTTTTGATGCTGTCTCACCCTGCTTTTGAGTGTGTCAACTCAAATTCGCGTTCTTTTTTCAACTTGCACCCTCAACTACTAAAACCGTACATTTTTTGAAAAGGCTTCATGAATATGAAAAATTTACGCAAACTTGAAAAAAGTACACGGATTTGAAGGAAATGTACATAATTTTGAAAATAATATGCTGATTTGAAAAATATTATGTGAACTTGAAAGAAACACGTAAATTTGAAAAATTACGTGAACTTGAAAAAAGTACGCGGACTTGAAACTAGTACGTGAGTTTGAAAAAAAAGTTCACAGATTGGAGAAAGTACACGGATTTGAAAAAAAATACATGAACTTGTAAATAGTATGCAAATTTGAAACTAGTACGCGCATTTCAAAAACAACTCATTGATTTGAAAAAAGTGCTCGGGTTTGATAAATTTAAACAAACTTGAAGGAAAATATGCAGATTTAAAAAAAGTATGTGAATTTTAAAAATTACATGAACTTGAAAAAACTAAGCGGATTTGAAAAGAGTATGTGAATTTCAAGTAAGTTCATGGATTTGAAAATTTTACACAAATTTGAGTTAGCATTGGTGAAAACCGGGGTGAGTCAGCACCAAAACCAGCCAAAACCGAGACCAGGGACGAACCATGTTCGGTTTCAGAAGTTGGGGGTGCAAGTTATCCGGTTTCAGAGTTGTGGGATCAAATCTAGACTCCGCCGAGAGTTGAGGGACGAAAAAAAATACTTTTCTCTTTTCTTTATTAGAGGAAAAGATCCGTCAATAAACATTGAGCTTGTAGTTATTTTAAAATATGCTAAATCTCTAGCCTTATTCTCTCATGGGCATAGAATTGTAGACAATCCACTCCAGGTTTCTCTTTTATGGTAGTGTGCATTAATTGGTAAGATTTAACTCGCAGATACATAGCTCGCAACCTTTTGGAATGTTTTCGGACCGAAGTCCACAACGTTCCACTTGCTATTAATGAATATCAATATTTCTCCATAAATTAATTAGTAAATTCAAGACTTGCATGCGTTGTAGGATCCCTTCAACATGGTACAAGTTGCATGATACCTCATGGCCTCATTGTTTGTCAGATATTTTCCTATTAATTAGTTTGATATCTTAGCTACGGCTCGACCTTAACAGTACGCTGCTACAGCCTACATCATTGTGACAATCTATTTGTTCAACATAGTAAAGTTACACTTTGAATTATGGGCTGTTGTGAATTTGTAAGGCACGCCGAACTAATCATTGATTGTTTTTCAGCTTATTGAACACTTCAGTACGATATGGAGCCATAGCAAGGTCCAAAAGTACCTGCCACCGGAGGATGGCTCATCAACTGGAACAGCAGAGACGCCGTGGCACAGGCTGTTGGAGCTGCTCAAGAATTTCCCGGAGCAGTTTATCATGAGTTCAATGTCTAGAGGCACAATAACATTAGAGTTCGTTTCGCTGGTCTGCTTGGCTCATAAGTTTTGCTGCCCTGAGGTTTCTCAGCCCATTGCCAGGTCCAAAAATTAAAAATAGAGATGTATCTTTGTTTGTATCATCAGCTCATGTTGTAAGCCCGTACACCTTCACGCGTAGGCTTTGCTTCTGTACTTTTGGTACTGTCTGCTGTTAAGAAGAATAATCCGGATTTTTGGGCTGATCGTTGGTATATTTTCTTTGCTATATTACTAATTCCCAAATTGGATGAGTGCTTCTGTTAGCACTTGTTTTGTGCAATATTAGAGGAATAAAAGGCTTTAGGATCTCAGGACCAATAGCTTCTTTTCTGATATCACTTGGTTTGTCAATTTGTAGAGATCAAGTGTTGACAGAAAGAAACTGTGACCAAGGTAGAGATTTCTACCTTATATTAACAAGGCCAACAGGCCAAAGTCACGAACCATTCACTTTATATTGCAACAAATGTGTTTCACATTTTTTTTCCTCTTACATCAAACCTCTATTGTTCTCACTTGAGTGCATTTATTTAGTTCTCTTTCATTTACTTTATAGAAGAAACTGAAACGCAGTGACATTCTGAATTTTTCTACTAGAAGGTATACTAGAGATGTCAGGCCTGAATGCTGGGATATATGGGATCTGCTCGTGGTGATCTATTGGATGGAGGATTTACAAAGCTTCAAGGCAAAGACTTTAATTACGTCATGCAATCTTATGAAATCATCGTGGGGTGTAGTATCAAGAAAGAAAATGTAGACTTAGATCTCAACGCTCTTATATTTAGTGATCTAAACGCTCTTATGTTTGTTTATGGAGGGAGTAGTTTTAGAAACATATAAGGTCCAGCCAAAACTGAATTACCAGCTTCTCTATCAATTTCCTTCTCTATGATTGACCAGACACCCTCAGTGTTAGCACTACACTCCATCAACCACCTTTTTCTTGTTGGGTCAAGAAGAGAGAGAATTCCTTATTTAACACTGTCTTAAAATTGGATGCCCTATTTAACACTGAAAAAATATTTCTTCCCTCTATGACATCAACTCTAAATTTTGTTCCCAATATAACACTTATGTACAATATTTGAGCTAACGGTGTTAAGTGATGTATGAAATGACAATTTTGCCCTCAAACACCTAGCCAATCTGCCCCTATATTTCCGTGTCATATTTAAAGGTGGGAACATGAGTCGGTGTGGCCAAAAGGTTGTGCTAAAACTAATTTCCTAAAGTTACCTGATAGGCTGATAGGCCAGGCTCTGGTGGTACGTGGGCACGACGACGAGAAGTGTTCTGTAATCCGTATGCAAGTTGGAGTTAGCAGACTGTGCCGCACCTGCTGGAGCCAGTGGCAGCACGTCGTGTTTGCGTTCGTTTCGCCGAAAGAGCGGAGTTGATCGATCCAGCAAGCTAGCTTTTCACATTTACGTGCGTCACATACGGCTAGACGTGCATGCACTATTCCGCAGCAAAATCAATGAAGCAGCTAGCTTTTGCACGTACATGTGCAGCCCTTCGATGATTTCTTTTAGCGTTCTAAAACTAGCAGAGGCATCGGGGAAAATAGAATGAAAATTTTGGTGATATACTAGTGCCAAGGGTAGTATTGTCATTTCAAGCACCATTTAACACTGTTAGCTCAAAAAATTGACGAAAGTGTTATATTGGGAATGAAATTTAGAATCGATGATAGATAGGGAAGAAATATTTTGGCAGTGTTAAATAGGGAATTCAACTTTAAGATAGTGTTAAATAAGGAATTCTTTCTCAAGAAGAAGCACGGCAATTTTCGATATTGGCCGCAATGCCATGTCTGGAGAAACTTTGCTCACATCGAGTCCTCGAGCAATCTCACAAGCCTGTATTGCCGCTCTGTCAAATATAGATGTGCTCACATGCTTCTCAGACTTGTTTTGCCGCTCGTGGTAGTGCGTGAGCATATCTTCTCCAATAAAAAGTGAAGCACACACAAGAAACAGTTTGGCATCAGGGAACGCAAGGTACGGAAACATCTTCCTGTGGTAGTAATTGTACAGAATGATAGCCGTGTGAATCTGCAAAAGCACAAGCTAGCGTGACGAGTTAGCAGCTAATCAGTTTTATGCTATATATATATATATATATATATATATATATATATATAATGGTTGTGTATTACTAGGAGTATGTACTCCCGCTTTTCATATAAAGAGGAACAATGTCTTGGGTGCATTTAAGCAGAAATGTAATAAAACAATGGAATATACACAAACAAAATGTGACAAGCATTTCATCAATACGACAGGAAACTAGACTAATACAATTACAATGGTAAATTAACAGGGGGATGTAAGCATGGCCTAGCAAAGGCAGCAATCCATACTGGATGCTATGATACGTCGCAGCGCCGTCACTACGCCTACAGCCATCCTCCGATGCGGTGCACCGTCGCCACCGTCGACCGCCAAGGAAGACCATGCGACCGCCGCCGCCGTCATTCGCATCGCATAGAGCGGTCTACTCAACAGTGTGCACATGGTTGTGTGCTCCGTTAAGCTTGCCGATTGGGCCTCCAATATGCGCATCTAGGCAGGCCGCTCCAACTCCACCATTTCACTATCATTAAGCCGGTCACCTTGATTTCTTGCCCATTAAACTGGAGTAGTATTGTTTTAGGATTAGAACTCTCGCCCCGTTCCCGCGACGCACCCCGCGCGCGCGTCTCGGGAGATCTAGATCGGCTGCCAGCGACTCCCGCTCGTCAATGTCTCCTTCCACTCGTCGGCGCGCCCGTGCGGCGCGGGCGGCGGCGAGGCACTCCCTCCTTCCTCTAGTCCTCGTTGCAGTGGCGCAGGTCGGCTGTTCGAGAGAACAAGGGGCACCTCGTCCGGCTGGTCTCCCGGAGGCGGGGACGGCTGGATCTGGCGTTGACTGGGCTAGGAGGAGGTGGCGCGGTGCGGCGGCGCTGGTGGCGGGGTTTCGGTCAGGGTCGTCTTTGATCTCGATCGGGATCCCCATCGGGGGCGTCGTGCGGTGGTGGCGTGACCGGATCGGCGGCGGGCACCGCTTGGTTCCAGCCAACCGCGAGATCGGGACGACGTGGCTTCCGGTGAAAATCGCGCCTGACTGCGGTCATGGAAGACGATGGCGGCGTCTCAGACATCGTCCCCTTCTCAAGGCATCGTCGTTGCAGGTCACGTCAACCTGATCGGAAGGTTTCGGGGGAAACCCTAGATCTGCATCTATTGGATCGGACGATGGCGACGTTTAGATGTCATTCTCCCTCCTGGGGGCATCGTTTTGGAGCAAGTGTTGGCTGGAGGGGACAAGAGTAGGAGCGGCGTGGTATCGGACACGTCGACAACGGCGGGTCTCAGCGGCATGGAGCAGCATGGTCTCGTCGGTGGGCGTGTGATGATGGACGAGCGTAGGATGGTGGCGTTGTCTGGCGTCGTGGTGGTGTCGACGGCAGCTAGACCGGGCAAGGTACATGCAGCAGTACAACACTAAAGATGGATCGATGGCAGGTGGCTGCGGCGGCCTCATACCCAGCAGGCATCTAGGTTGAGGAGTGCGCCGGACTGGTGGGTGCCCCATACCCGGCAAGCGTCCTGGTTGGGACCTTAGGTCTTAGATGTTAGGTTTGGCTGCGAGGTCTGTTTGGTATTAGGCCCAGACTATCAGCATCCCTTTATAAATTGGATATGAGTAGCGAGAGATGTTGCCTAGACGGTGGCTTTAGTCTTACTTTTGTATGACTTTGTAAGGTCTTGTGTGAATAATTAATAAAGTGGCTGCATGCATCGTCCGACCGGGGTCCTCCTTCATTTCTAAAAACAAAAAAACAAAACCCCGCCTTTCTTAGCTGATTCCTCCTAGCTATATGCATGTAATGGGGTGGTCCTCACTTGCGGCGCAGCGGCGCTCTGCTTCTCGGGCACCCTGTAGTGCCGCTCTAGGCCCTGCGGCAGCACGGGCTTCACCAGGTGCTCCACGAGCAGCTTCACCGCCTCCTCCATCTACTCCACCCCTCCTCCTTTGTCAGGGCACATACCACCCAGTCGATCTGAATGCTCGGCCTCCACCGGTTCGAGCTCTAGGGTTTGGTGGTAGGTGGCTGGCTTTGCGGTGGGCTGGGGGTTTTGTATGGAGATTGGAGATAGAGATGTAAAGAGGGAGGGAACGTGGTCGAGGTTGAAAAAATGTAGAGCAGTGCTACAGATACGCTAACTTTCTGCAAGATCGCTGCGTGATGGACAAAAGCGTCCGTTGGATCGCATTGTTTTATAAACCAGCACTGTTTAAGAAAGGCATCGTCCAAAAATCGTGACTGCACTGTCGTGTGTGTAGAGTAGTTTCGGAAAATGTAATGGGCGCGACGTGGCGAGATTGGCCTCCGCCGTCCATCCTCATAGAACCGGTGGATGGCCCGATGGGGAAGTCTTGAAGACGACAGCTCTGCCTCTCTGAGTGTGGACGGATTACAATGGGCTGGACCCTTTCTTTCCTTTACGAATTTGTTTCCCTGGGCTATTACAGGCTACAGATCACTATGTTATGACGCGATGGAAGGAGAGTTCGAGGCTTTTTTTTAACACGGTACAGACCCAGACGCTTATACATACGCACATCTACTCAACCATATGAACACATGCACACACAGCTATGAACATCTTTGAAAGACTAAGCTGGCATATCTTTTTGACATTGACGAAGTCTTCACAAACGCCTTCGTAGTTGATGGCAACGTCTACTCTCATGAACACACATCGCCAGAAGGCCTGAAATAAATCCAGAAAAATGCGAACAACAGTGTCAAATTTAGGACTTGAACTCTAGTGAATGCTGGTATCAGATCTGCTTGTGTAGATCTGCTTGTGGATTTGCAAAGCTTCAAGGCAAAGACTTTAATTACATCATGCAATTTTATGAAATCACCATGGGACGCGGTACCAAGAAAGAAAAGGTAGACTTAGATCTCAGTGTCCATGCCGAACGCATCTTCTATGATTTTCAACACCACTCATTTGCACTGGAGGTTCTGGGCCAACGTGGATGCTATGTTCAGAGGATCCTTCATGGCCCACGTGATGGTCCCATGAAGGTGAAGTCCCAGGATGCCATTCAGATTGGGCACACACAATTCTACTTTCTCCTACCAGCTCGCTCCATCTTTGCATCCTTTGCTGTTGAGGGCACTCCACATTCGTTTACGTTTCCGGATCATTCCTACCATATTGGTTTTGCGAGACGATCTCCCAGAGAATGGTTTCAAACTCGGGCGAGCCGTTGGCGATGGTCCTAGGTGACGAGGGCAGCTCCGCCCCTGCCCCCGGCGATCTAGCCGCGGCCGATGCGTGGGTGCAGGTCCGGCGTGGACCGAGTGGTGCTCCGGTTCCATCTCCGATGGTGCGCTCGACGGAGCTGGGGCGGGGGCCGTGTGGTGGTCGCTTCTGGGCCCTAGCGACGGACGAGTCCGACGAGGAGGACGGGACCTCTTCGCCGCGGCTGGCTCCCCCGACGGCGTGCGTGACCCTCGGTGACTTCGTTCGGGTGGCGGCGGAGACCGACGTCGGTCGGGGTGACTGTCGCCGTCGTTGCGTCGGGGGGGTGTGGATCTCGTGCTTTGGCGGTGCGGTGCTGGAGACCTCCGTCTCCCTTGGCGGGGCGCCCGCAGGTGGCGTGCGCCTCCCCGTCGTCCCCTATCCACGAGGCGGCCTTGGCGGTGGCTGAGGAGTGGCCGCCGCTCCCTCTCGTTCCTTCATCGGCGGCGTTGTCGGCGGCGGCGGCGCGGGTGGCGGAAACGGCCGAGGCGCTAGGGCTGACGCCGAGGGGCGAGGCGCCTGTCGTGGGACAGCTCGTGTCCGTTGGGCCTGGGCTAGCCTCAAGCGGCCCTGGGGCCCAACCGTCATCTGGGTTGGATTCCGGTGGGGTTGCGGGTGGCCAGGGGGCCGCTTTTGCTTCTGGGCCAGGCTCGGCTGGGCCTTGTTCCCCGCGGCCTCCACAGAAAGGCGCCTATAAGCCTGGGCCGCGTCGCTTTATATGGCTGCGCAGGGGCGTGCGTGACCCCTCACTAGGGTTTCCTGCCCGTCCCAGTGAGGTGCGGTGATTTCGGCGCTTTGCCAGATCTCTCTCCCCCCTTCCCCCTCCCCCTCCACTCACTCGCTCCTTTGCTGCGGTGGCAGCCATGGGCGACCGGCGAACGGAGAAGAGGCCGATGGATCCTCCGATCCCCGACAAAGAGAGGCAGCGGGAGAAGGCGCTGAGGGAGCAGGCGAGCCAGGGCGGCGGGGCATGAAGATGGGGGCGGTGGCTACGAGCAAGGCCAAGGTGGAGGCTACGGCCAGGGCTATGGGGGTAGCTATGGCCAAGGCTATGGCTCTGGAACCCATGGGCGCGAGGGGGATTGGGGTCCTCCTCCTCCTTGGTGGGGTCAGCAGGAGCGCAAGAAGAAGCGCAAGACTGGGTCGAAGCGGCGTGAACTGGAGCGCAAGCCGATGGAGCATCCCCTCTGTGGTGGTGGCCACGGGGACCCGCTGGCTAAGAAGCCGCGGGCGTCGGCTGCCCCGCTTGCGGCGGTGCTGCCGGATGCGCCGCGTGGGTCGGCGGACGCGCCCATCCCCGTCGAAGAAGAGGGAGGCAAATGCTTCAAGTGCGGCCGAACAGGGCATTTCCAGGCCAAGTGCACCTTTCCCCCCTCTGCGTGATCTGTAAGCAGGAAGGGCACGCCTCGGCCTTCTGCCCGACGCGGGGTAAGCATCTACACCTTCAGATCATGGGCAGCGCGATCTCGGGGGAAGGTTTTTTCTTCTTGGACTTTGAAGATGAAGAGGAGACAGAGGGCTATGATCTCCAGGCTGCTAATGGGGCCATTCTGTCGGCGGAGCCAGGGAGGCTGTCGCTGTGTGTGCTCAAGCAGGAGCTGAAGCACATGTTTGCGGGTGACTGGGATTGGCAGGTCTCTCAAGTGGGGGATGACGATTTTGCGGTTATCTTCCCTTCTGCGGATCTGTTGCACATGGCTAAGTCTAGTGGTAAACTGTTTCTCTCTATCAACGATATTATGGTGCGGGTCCGCGATTCTATCTAGGAGACCATTGTGCCCCTCTCCATGCCGGAGGTGTGGCTCCGCCTCCACGGTATTCCCAAGAAGCACCGGCGTGTTGATCGCCTGATGGAAGGAATGAAGATGTTGGTGTTGGGTTTCGTAGTAATTTCAAAAAATTTCCTATGCACACGCAAGATCATGTGATGCATAGCAACGAGGGGGAGAGTGTTGTCTACGTACCCAACACAGACCGACTGCGGAAGCAATGACACGACGTAGAGGAAGTAGTCGTACGTCTTCACGATCCAACCGATCAAGCACCGAAACTACGGCACCTCCGAGTTCGAGCACACGTTCAGCTCGATGACGATCCCCGGACTCCGATCCAGCAAAGTGTCGGGGAAGAGTTCCGTCAGCACGACAGCGTGGTGACGATCTTGATGTACTACAGCAGCAGGGCTTCGCCTAAACTCCGCTACAGTATTATCGAGGTATATAGTGGCAGGGGGCACCGCACACGGCTAAGGAATAGATCACGTGGATCAACTTGTGTGTCTAGAGGTGCCCCCTGCCTCCGTATATAAAGGAGGAGAGGAGGGGAGGCTGGCCGGCCAAGGGAGGAGGCGCAGGAGAGTCCTACTCCCTCTGGGAGTAGGATTCCCCCTCCAATCCTAGTCCAACTAGGATTCCTCGGAGGGGAAAAGAGGAGGAGGGGGCCGGCCACCTCTCCTAGTCCTAATAGGACTAGGGGAAGGGGGGGGCGCAGCCCATCTAGGGCAGCCCCTTCTCTTTTCCACTAAGGCCCACTATGGCCCATATAGCTCCCGGGGCGTTCCGGTAACCCTCCCGGTATGGTTTTAAGGAGCGGGATGGTGCTGGCCCCATGCTTTCGGGTGCTCCGGCCTCCCCCAGTTTGCTGGGCTCCGACACGGGTGTGGTGCTCAACGAACCATCCATGCACACCCCGTTGTCAAGCCGTCACAGTGCAGGGGGCTCCGGGCGCACTCCCAAGAAGACGGCGGGTCGCAAGCCCTCGGCCAACGCTGCGGTGCTCTCCCTTCCATCGCCAACCGCGCCAGCTTGCGTGGACCTGCAGGCGGCTCTGGGCTCCGCGGGCGTCTCGGCCAAGGCACGGCGCTCTCGAGCTTCTCCAGTGGCCCAGCGCGCGCCAAGTGCTCGGGCCAAGGCCCAGTTGCGTGAGCTTTCTTCCATGGAGAGTGCGCAGCTTCGTCTTGCGGAGAAGAATCTCGAAACCTCAGGTAATCCCCCACCCTCCTTTAAGATTCTGAATGCCTTTACGGACCCGGAACTTGTCTCGATTCTAGACGACAGCGGTTTTAAAGTAGGTGCGGAGAGCGGCGAGTTAGTGTCATTGATTCGTGCTCGCGAAGATGCCCAAGCGGCTTTGGCCGCAGCTGCCGCATTGGCTAAGGCCAGGGAGGCCTCTGCCACGGCGCTGGTCGTCTCTGACCCTGTTGGGTCCACTGTGGTGGCGAGTGGGAACTCTGACGCCAGGGAGTGAAGGAAATATGCCCTAGAGGCAATAATAAAGTTATTATTTATTTCCTTATTTCATGATGAATGTTTATTATTCATGCTAGAATTGTATTAACCGGAAACATAATACATGTGTGAATACATAGACAACCAGAGTGTCACTAGTATGCCTCTACTTGACTAGCTCGTTAATCAAAGATGGTTATGTTTCCTAACCATGAACAAAGTGTTGTTATTTGATTAACGAGGTCACATCATTAGTTGAATGATCTGATTGACATGACCCATTCCATTAGCTTAACACCCGATCATTTAGTATGTTGCTATTGCTTTCTTCATGACTTATACATGTTCCTATGACTATGAGATTATGCAACTCCCGTTTGCCGGAGGAACACTTTGGGTGCTACCAAACGTCACAACGTAACTGGGTGATTATAAAGGAGCATTACAGGTGTCTCCAAAGGGAGATGTTGGGTTGGCGTATTTCGAGATTAGGATTTGTCACTCCGATTGTCGGAGAGGTATCTCTGGGCCCTCTCGGTAATGCACATCACATAAGCCTTGCAAGCATTACAACTAACATGTTAGTTGTGAGATGATGTATTACGGAACGAGTAAAGAGACTTGCCGGTAACGAGATTGAACTAGGTATTGGATACCAATGATCGAATCTCGGGCAAGTAACATACCGATGACAAAGGGAACAACGTATGTTGTTATGCGGTCTGACCGATAAAGATCTTCATAGAATATGTAGGAGCCAATACGGGCATCCAGGTCCCGCTATTGGTTATTGACCGAAGACGTGTCTCGGTCATGTCTACATTGTTCTCGAACCGTAGGGTCCGCACGCTTAAATTTACGATGACAGTTGTTATGAGTTTTATGCATTTTGATGTACCGAATGTTGTTCGGAGTCCGAGATGAGATCACGTACATGACGAGGAACTCCGGAATGGTCCGGAGATAAAGTTTGATATATATGATAATAGTGTTTGGTCACCGGAAGGGTTCCGGAAATCACCGGAAGGGGTTCCGGATGTTTCCCGAAATGTTTGGGTACGAGAACTCTTTATTTGGGCCAAAGGGGAAAGCCCACAAGGTTTTTGGAAAGCGCAAAAGGAAGTTTTGCGGAGTCTAGGGGCCAGACGCCAGGGTCCCTGGCGTCTGGGTCCAGATGCCGGGATCCCTGGCGTCTGGCCCTGGAGTCCGAGAAGGACTCTTGCCTATCGGGTGAAACCGACTTTGTGAAGGCTTTAACTCCAAGTTTCGACCCCAGGGCTCAAGATATAAATAGAGGGGCAGGGCTAGCACCAAAGACAGATCAAGAAACACAAGTTGATCCTCGTGATCGTTCCTTAGCCGTGTGCGGTGCCCCCTGCCACCTTATTCCACCTCGATCATATCATTGTAGTGCTTAGGCGAAGCCCTGCGTCGGTAGAACATCATCATCGTCATCACGCCGTTGTGCTGACGGAACTCATTCCCGAAGCTTTGCTGGATCGGAGCCTAGGGAGCGTCATCGAGCTGTACGTGTGCTAAGAACTCGGAGGTGCCGGAGTAACGGTGCTTGGATCGGTCGGATCGGGAAGAATACGTACGAATACTTCCTCTACGTTGTGTCAACGCTTCCGTTGCGATCTACAAGGGTACGTAGATCATACTCTCCCCTCTCGTTGCTATGCATCACCATGATCTTGCGTGTGCGTAGGAAATTTTTTGAAATTACTACGTTTCCCAACAGTGGCATCCGAGCCTAGGTTATTTATGTTGATGTTATATGCACGAGTAGAACACAAGTGAGTTGTGGGCGATATAAGTCATACTGCCTACCAGCATGTCATACTTTGGTTCGGCGGCATTGTCGGACGAGACGACCCAGACCAACATTACGCGTACGCTTACGCGAGACCGGTTCCCCCGACGTGCTTTGCACATAGGTGGCTTGCGGGCGACTGTCTCTCCAACTTTAGTTGAACCAAGTATGGCTACGCCCGGTCCTTGCGAAGGTTAAAACGGAGTCTATTTGACAAACTATCGTTGTGATTTTGATGCGTAGTTGAGATTGGTTCTTGCTTAAGCCCGTAGCAGCCACGTAAAACTTGCAACAACAAAGTAGAGGACGTCTAACTTGTTTTTGCAGGGCATGTTGTGATGTGATATGGTCAAGACATGATGCTAAATTTTATTGTATGAGATGATCATGTTTTGTAACCGAGTTATCGGCAACTGGCAGGAGCCATATGGTTGTCGCTTTATTGTATGCAATGCAATCGCGATGTAATGATTTTCTTTATCACTAAGCGGTAGCGATAGTCGTGGAAGCATGAGATTGGCGAGACGACAACGATGCTACGATGGAGATCAAGGTGTCGCGCCGGTGACGATGGTGATCATGACGGTGCTTCGGAGATGGAGATCACAGGCACAAGATGATGATGGCCATATCATATCACTTATATTGATTGCATGTGATGTTTATCTTTTATGCATCTTATCTTGCTTTGATTGACGGTAGCATTATAAGATGATCTCTCACTAAATTATCAAGAAGTGTTCTCCCTGAGTATGCACCGTTGCGAAAGTTCTTCGTGCTGAGACACCACGTGATGATCGGGTGTGATAGGTTCTACGTTCAAATACAACGGGTGCAAAACAGTTGCACACGTGGAATACTCAGGTTATACTTGACGAGCCAAGCATATACAGATATGGCCTCGGAACACGGAGACCGAAAGGTCGAGCGTGAATCATATAGTAGATATGATCAACATAATGATGTTCACCAATGAAACTACTCCATCTCACGTGATGATCGGACATGGTTTAGTTGATTTGGATCACGTGATCACTTAGAGGATTAGAGGGATGTCTATCTAAGTGGGAGTTCTTAAGTAATATGATTAATTGAACTTAAATTTATCATGAACTTAGTCCTGGTAGTATTTTGCAAATTATGTTGTAGATCAATAGCTCGCGTTGTTGCTTCCCTGTGTTTATTTTGATATGTTCCTAGAGAAAATTGTGTTGAAAGATGTTAGTAGCAATGATGCGGATTGGATCCGTGATCTGAGGTTTATCCTCATTGCCGCACAGAAAAAATATGTCCTTGATGCACCGCTAGGTGACAGACCTATTGTAGG
Source organism: Triticum urartu (assembly GCF_003073215.2). Classification (NCBI taxonomy): domain Eukaryota; kingdom Viridiplantae; phylum Streptophyta; class Magnoliopsida; order Poales; family Poaceae; genus Triticum; species Triticum urartu. The sequence continues at coordinate 472,042,043 of NC_053026.1, forward strand.
AGCAGATGCAGATGTTACGAACATTTGGCTAGCTCAATATGATGACTACTTGATAGTTTAGTGCACCATGCTTAATGGCTTAGAATCGGGACTTCAAAGACGTTTTGAACGTCATGGAGCATATGAGATGTTCCAGGAGTTGAAGTTAATATTTCAAGCAAATACCCGAGTTGAGATATATGAAGTCTCCAACAAGTTCTATAGCTAAAAGATGGAGGAGAATCGCTCAACTAGTGAGCATGTGCTCAGATTGTCTGGGTACTACAATCGCTTGAATCAAGTGGGAGTTAATCTTCCAGATAAGATAGTGATTGACAGAATTCTCTAGTCACCATCACCAAGTTAGTAGAACTTCGTGATGAACTATAATATGCAAGGGATAACGGAAACAACTCCCAAGCTCTTCGTGATGCTGAAATCAACGAAGGTAGAAATCAAGAAAAACATCAAGTGTTGATGGTTGACAAGATCACTAGTTTCAAGAAAAGGGCATAGGGAAGAAGGGGAACTTCAAGAAGAACAGCAAGCAAGTTGCTGCTCAAGTGAAGAAGCCCAAGTCTGGTCCTAAGCCTGAGACAAAGTGCTTCTACTGAAAAGGGACTGGTCACTGGAAGCGGAATTACCCCAAGTGATTAGCGGATAAGAAGGATGGCAAAGTGAACATAAGTATATTTGATATACATGTTATTGATGTGTACTTTACTAGTGTTTATAGCAAACCCTCAGTATTTGATACTAGTTCAGTTGCTAAGATTAGTAACTCGAAACGGGAGTTGCAGAATAAACAGAGACTAGTTAAGGGTGAAGTGACGATGTGTGTTGGAAGTGGTTCCAAGATTGATATGATCATCATCACACACTCCCTATAATTTCGGGATTAGTGTTGAACCTAAATAAGTGTTATTTGGTGTTTGCGTTGAGCATGAATATGATTTGATCATGTTTATTGTAATACGGTTATTCATTTAAGTAAGAGAATAAATTGTTGTTCTGTTTACATGAATAAAACCTTATATGGTTACACACCCAATGAAAATAGTTCGTTGGATCTCGATCGTAGTGATACACATAATCATAATATTGAAACCAAAAGATGCAAAGTTAATAATGATAGTGCAACTTATTTGTAGCACTGCCGTTTAGGTCATATTGGTGTAAAGCGCCTGAAGAAACTCCATGCTGATGGGCTTTTGGAATCACTTGATTATGAATCAGTTGATGCTTGCGAACCATGCCTCATGGGCAAGATGACTAAGACTCTGTTCTTCGGAACAATGGAGCGAGCAACAGATTTGTTAGAAATCATACATACTGATGTATGTGGTCCGATGAATATTGAGGCTCGCGACAGCTATCATTATTTTCTGATCTTCACAGATGATTTGAGCAGATATGAGTATATCTACTTGATGAAACATAAGTCTGAAACATTTGAAAAGTTCAAAGAATTTCAGAGTGAAGTAAAAAATCATCGTAACAAGAAAATAAAGTTTCTACGATCTGATCATAGAGAAGAGTATTTGAGTTACGAGTTTGGCCTTCAGTTAAAAACAATGTGAAATAGTTTCACTACTCATGCCACCTAGAACACCACAATGTAATGGTGTGTCCGAACATCATAACCGTACTTTATTAGATATGGTGCGATCTATGATGTCTCTTACCGATCTACCACTATCGTTTTTGGGGTTATGCATTAGAGACAGCTGCATTCACGTTAAATAGGGCACATCTAAATCCGTTGAGACGACACCATATGAACTATGGTTTGGCAAGAAACCTAAGCTGTCGTTTCTTAAAGTTTGGGGCTGCGATGCTTATGTGAAAAAGTTTCAACCTGATAAGCTCGAAACCCAAATCGGAGAAGTGCGTCTTCATAGGATACCCAAAGGAAACTATTGGGTACACCTTCTATCACAGATCCAAAGGCAAGAAGCAAGTTTCGTTGCTAAAATGGATCCTTTCTAGAGAAGGAGTTTCTCTCGAAAGAAGTGAGTGGGAGGAAGTAGAACTTGATGAGGTAATTGTACCTTCTCCCGAATTGGAAAGTAGTTCATCACAGAAATTGTTCTAGTGATCCTACGCCAATTAGTGAGGAAGCTAATGATGATGATCATGAAACTTCAGATCAAGTTACTACCGAACCTCGTAGGTCAAACCAGAGTATGGTCCGCACCAGAGTGGTACGGTAATCCTTTCTGGAAGTCATGTTACTAGACCATGACGAACCTACGAACTATGAGGAAGCGATGATGAGCCCAGATTCCGCGAAATGGCTTGAGGCCATGAAATCTGAGATGGGATCCATGTATGAGAACAAAGTATGGACTTTGATTGACTTTTGCCCGATGATCGGCGAAGTCATTGAGAATAAATGGATCTTCAAGAGGAAGACGAGACGCTGATAGTAGTGTTACTATCTACAAAGCTGAATTGTCGCAAAAGTTTTCGACAAGTTCAAGGTGTTGACTACGATGAGAGTTCTCACTCGTATCTATGCTTAAGTCTGTCCGAATCATGTTAGCAATTGCCGCATTTTATGAAATCTGGCAAATGGATAAACAAAACTGCATTCCTTAATGGATTTATTAAAGAGAGTTGTATATGATGCAATAGAAAGGTTTTGTCAATCCTAAAGTGCTAAAAATGTGCAAGCTCCAGCGATCCATCTATGGACTGGTGCAAGCATCTCGGAGTTGGAATATACGCGTTTGATTGAGTTGATCAAAGCATATAGTTTTATACAGACTTGCGGTGAAGCCTGTATTTACAAGAAAGTGAGTGGGAGCACTACAACATTTCTGATAAGTATATGTGATTGACATATTGTTGATCGGAAATAATGTAGAATTATTCTGTAAAGCATAAAGGAGTGTTTGAAAGGAATTTTTCAAAGAAAGACTTCGGTGAAGCTGCTTACATATTGAGCTTCAAGATCTATAGAGATAGATCAAGACGTTTGATAAGTTTTTTCAATGAGTACATACCTTGACAAGATTTTGAAGTAGTTCAAAATGGAGGTCAAAGAAAGAGTTCTTGCCTGTATTACAAGGTGTGAAGTTGAGTAAGACTCAAAGCCCGACCACGGCAGAAGATAGAAAGAGAATGAAAGTCATTCCCTATGCCTTGGCCATAGGTTCTATAAAGTATGTCATGCTGTGTACAGATCTATTGTATACCCTGCACTGATTTGGCAAGGGAGTACAATAGTGATCTAGGAGTAGATCACTGGACAGCGGTCAGAATTATCCTTAGTAAAATAAGGATATGTTTCTCGATTATGGACGTGACAAAAGGGTGTTGGGGAACGTAGTAATTTCAAAAAAAATTCCTACGCACACGCAAGATCATGTGATGCATAGCAACGAGGGGGAGAGTGTTCTACGTACCCAACGCAGACCGACTGTGGAAGCGATGACACGACGTAGAGGAAGTAGTCGTACGTCTTCACGATCCAACCGATCAAGCACCGAAACTACGGCACCTCCGAGTTCGAGCACACGTTCAGCTCGATGACGATCCCCGGACTCCGATCCAGCAAAGTGTCGGGGAAGAGTTCCGTCAGCACGACGGCGTGGTGACGATCTTGATGTACTACAGCAGCAGGGCTTCGCCTAAACTCCGCTACAGTATTATCGAGGTATATGGTGGCAGGGGGCACCGCACACGGCTAAGGAATAGATCACGTGGATCAACTTGTGTGTCTAGAGGTGCCCCTGCCTCCGTATATAAAGGAGAGCAAGGGGGGAGGCTGGCCGGCCAAGGAGGGGAGGCGCAGGAGAGTCCTACTCCCTCTGGGAGTAGGATTCCTCCCCCCAATCCTAGTCCAACTAGGATTCCTCGGAGGGGAAGGGAGAGAGGGGGGCCGGCCACCTTCTCCTAGTCCTAATAGGACTAGGGGAGGGGGAGTGGCGCAGCCACCTTGGGCTGCCCCTTTCTCCTTTCCACTAAGGCCCATGAAGGCCCATATGGCTCCCGGGGGGTTCCGGTAACCTCCCGGTACTCCGGTAAAATCCCGATTTCACCCGGAACACTTCCGAGTATCCAAACATAGGCTTCCAATATATCAATCTTTATGTCTCGACCATTTCGAGACTCCTCGTCATGTCCGTGATCACATCCGGGACTCCGAACTAACCTTCGGTACATCAAAATGCATAAACTCATAATAACTGTCATCGTAACGTTAAGCGTGCGGACCCTCCGGTTCGAGAACAATGTAGACATGACGGAGAAAGTCTCCGGTCAATAACCAATAGCGGGACCTGGATGCCCATATTGGCTCCTACATATTCTACGAAGATCTTTATCGGTCAGACCGCATAACAACATACGTTGTTCCCTTTGTCATCGGTATGTTACTTGCCCGAGATTCGATCGTCGGTATCCAATACCTAGTTCAATCTCGTTACCGGCAAGTCTCTTTACTCGTTCCGTAATACATCATCTCACAACTAACATATTAGTTGTAATGCTTGCAAGGCTTATGTGATGTGTATTACCGAGAGGGCCCAGAGATACCTCTCCGACAATCGGAGTGACAAATCCTAATCTCGAAATACGCCAACCCAACATCTACCTTTGGAGACACCTGTATGCTCCTTTATAATCACCCAGTTACGTTGTGACGTTTGGTAGCACCCAAAGTGTTCCTCCGGCAAACGGGAGTTGCATAATCTCATAGTCATAGGAACATGTATAAGTCATGAAGAAAGCAATAGCAACATACTAAACGATCGTGTGCTAAGCTAATGGAATGGGTCATGTCAATCAGATCATTCAACTAATGATGTGACCTCGTTAATCAAATAACAACTCATTGTTCATGGTTAGGAAACATAACCATCTTTGATTAACGAGCTAGTCAAGTAGAGGCATACTAGTGACACTCTGTTTGTCTATGTATTCACACATGTATTATGTTTCCGGTTAATACAATTCTAGCATGAATAATAAACATTTATCATGATATAAGGAAATAAATAATAACTTTATTATTGCCTCTAGGGTATATTTCCTTCAGTCTCCCACTTGCACTAGAGTCAATAATCTAGATCACATCACCATGTGATTAACATCAATAGTTCACATCATCATGTGATTAACACTCATAGTTCACATCACTATGTGACCAACACCCAAAGGGTTTACTAGATTCAGTAATCTAGTTCACATCGCTATGTGATTAACACCCAAGGAGTACTAAGGTGTGATCATGTTTTGCTTGTGAGAGAATCTTAGTCAACGGGTCTGCTACATTCAGATCCGCATGTATTTTGCAAATTTCCATGTCAACAATGCTCTGCATGGAGCTACTCTAGCTAATTGCTCCCACTTTCAATATGTATCTAGACCGAGACTTAGAGTCATCTAGATTAGTGTCAAACTTGCATCGGCGTAACCCTTTACGACGAACCTTTTTTTTTCACTTCCATAATCGAGAAACATATCCTTATTCCACTAAGGAAAATTTTGACCGCTGTCCAGTGATCTACTCCTAGATCACTATTGTACTCCCTTGCCAAACTCAGTGGTAGGGCATACAATAGATCTGGTATACAGCATGGCATACTTTATAGAACCTCTGACTGATGCATTGGGAATGACTTTCATTCTCTTTCTATTTTCTACCGTGGTCGGGCTTTGAGTCTTACTCAAGTTCACACCTTGTAACACAGGCAAGAACTCTTTCTTTGACTGTTCCATTTTGAACTACTTCAAAATCTTGTCAAGGTATGTTCTCATTGAAAAAACTTATCAAGCGTCTTGATCTATCTCTATAGATCTTGAAGCTCAATATGTAAGCAGCTTCACCGAAGTCTTTCTTTGAAAAACTCCTTTCAAATACTCCTTTATGCTTTACAGAATAATTCTACATTATTTCCGATCAACAATATGTCATTCACATATACTTATCAGAAATGTTGTAGTGCTCCCACTCACTTTCTTGTAAATACAGGCTTCACCGCAAGTCTGTATAAAACTATATGCTTTGATCAACTTATCAAAGCGTATATTCCAACTCCGAGATGCTTGCACCAGTCCATAGATGGATCGCTGGAGTTTGCACATTTTGTTAGCACCTTTCGGATTGACAAAACCTTCTGGTTGCATCATATACAACTCTTCTTTAATAAATCCATTAAGGAATGCAGTTTTGTTTATCCATTTGCCAGATTTCATAAAATGCAGCAATTACTAACATGATTCGGACAGACTCTAGCATAGATATGAGTGAGAAACTCTCATCGTAGTCAACACCTTGAACTTGTCGAAAAACCTTTTTGCGACAATTCTAGCTTTGTAGATAGTAACACTACTATCAGCGTCCGTCTTCCTCTTGAAGATCCATTTATTTTCTATGGCTTGCCTATCATCGGGCAAGTCAACCAAAGTCCATACTTTGTTCTCATACATGGATCATCTCTCAGATTTCATGGCTTCAAGCCACTTTGCGGAATCTGGGCTCACCAACGCTTCTTCATAGTTCGTAGGTTCATCATGATCTAGTAGCATGACTTCCAGAACAGGATTAACGTACCACTCTGGTGCGGATCTTACTCTGGTTGATCTACGAGGTTCAGTAGTATCTTGTTCTGAAGTTTCATGATCATTATCATTAACTTCCTCACTTATTGGTGTAAGCGTCGCAGAAACAGTTTTCTGTGATGTAGTACTTTCCAATAAGGGAGCACGTACAGTTACCTCATCAAGTTCTACTTTCCTCCCACTCACTTCTTTCGAGAGAAACTCCTTCTCCATAAAGTTTCCGAATTTAGCAACAAAAGTCTTGCCTTCGGATCTGTGATAGAAGGTGTATCCAATAGTTTCCTTTGGATATCCTATGAAGACACATTTCTCCGATTTGGGTTCGAGCTTATCAGGTTGAAGCTTTTTCACATAAGCATCGCAGCCCCAAACTTTCAGAAACGACAACTTTGGTTTCTTGCCAAACCACAGTTCATAAGGCGTCGTCTCAACGGATTTAGATGGTGCCCTATTTAACGTGAATGCAGCTGTCTCTAATGCATAAACCCAAAACGATAGTGGTAGATCGGTAAGAGACATCATAGATCGCACCATATCTAATAAAGTACGGTTATGATGTTCGGACACACCATTACATTGTGGTGTTCTAGGTGGCATGAGTAGTGAAACTATTTCACATTGTTTTTAACTGAAGGCCAAACTCGTAACTCAAATACTCTTCTCTATGATCAGATCGTAGAAACTTTATTTTCTTGTTACGATGATTTTTTACTTCACTCTGAAATTCTTTGAACTTTTCAAATGTTTCAGACTTATGTTTCATCAAGTAGATATACTCATATCTGCTCAAATCATCTGTGAAGAGTCAGAAAATAAATGATACTCGCGAGCCTCAATATTCATCGGACCACATACATCAGTATGTATGATTTCCAACAAATCTGTTGCTCGCTCCATTGTTCCGAAGAACAGAGTCTTAGTCATCTTGCCCATGAGGCATGGTTCGCAAGCATCAACTGATTCATAATCAAGTGATTCCAAAAGCCCATCAGCATGGAGTTTCTTCATGCGCTTTACACAAATATGACCTAAACGGCAAGTGCTACAAATAAGTTGCACTATCATTATTAACTTTGCATCTTTTGGTTTCAATATTATGATTATGTGTATCACTACGATCGAGATCCAACGAACTATTTTCATTGGGTGTGTAACCATATAAGGTTTTATTCATGTAAACAGAACAACAATTTATTCTCTTACTTAAATGAATAACCGTATTACAATAAACATGATCAAATCATATTCATGCTCAACGCAAACACCAAATAACACTTATTTAGGTTCAACACTAATCCCGAAATTATAGGGAGTGTGTGATGATGATCATATCAATCTTGGAACCACTTCCAACACACATCGTCACTTCACCCTTAACTAGTCTCTGTTTATTCTGCAACTCCCGTTTCGAGTTACTAATCTTAGCAACTGAACTAGTATCAAATACTGAGGGTTTGCTATAAACACTAGTAAAGTACACATCAATAACATGTATATCAAATATACTTATGTTCACTTTGCCATCCTTCTTATCCGCTAATCACTTGGGGTAATTCCGCTTCCAGTGACCAGTCCCTTTTCAGTAGAAGCACTTTGTCTCAGGCTTAGGACCAGACTTGGGCTTCTTCACTTGAGCAGCAACTTGCTTGCTGTTCTTCTTGAAGTTCCCCTTCTTCCCTATGCCCTTTTCTTGAAACTAGTGATCTTGTCAACCATCAACACTTGATGTTTTTCTTGATTTCTACCTTCGTTGATTTCAGCATCACGAAGAGCTTGGGAGTTGTTTCCGTTATCCCTTGCATATTATAGTTCATCACGAAGTTCTACTAACTTGGTGATGGTGACTAGAGAATTCTGTCAATCACTATCTTATCTGGAAGATTAACTCCCACTTGATTCAAGCGATTGTAGTACCCAGACAATCTGAGCACATGCTCACTAGTTGAGCGATTCTCCTCCATCTTTTAGCTATAGAACTTGTTGGAGACTTCATATATCTCAACTCGGGTATTTGCTTGAAATATTAACTTCAACTCCTGGAACATCTCATATGCTCCATGACGTTCAAAACGTCTTTGAAGTCCCGATTCTAAGCCATTAAGCATGGTGCACTAAACTATCAAGTAGTCATCATATTGAGCTAGCCAAATGTTCGTAACATCTGCATCTGCTCCTACAATAGGTCTGTCACCTAGCGGTGCATCAAGGACATATTTTTTCTGTGCGGCAATGAGGATAAACCTCAGATCACGGATCCAATCCGCATCATTGCTACTAACATCTTTCAACACAATTTTCTCTAGGAACATATCAAAATAAACACAGGGAAGCAACAACGCGAGCTATTGATCTACAACATAATTTGCAAAATACTACCAGGACTAAGTTCATGATAAATTTAAGTTCAATTAATCATATTACTTAAGAACTCCCACTTAGATAGACATCCCTCTAATCCTCTAAGTGATCACGTGATCCAAATCAACTAAACCATGTCCGATCATCACGTGAGATGGAGTAGTTTCATCGGTGAACATCATTATGTTGATCATATCTACTATATGATTCACGCTCGACCTTTCAGTCTCCGTGTTCCGAGGCCATATCTGTATATGCTTGGCTCGTCAAGTATAACCTGAGTATTCCGCGTGTGCAACTGTTTTGCACCCGTTGTATTTGAACGTAGAGCCTATCACACCCGATCATCACGTGGTGTTTCAGCACGAAGAACTTTCGCAACGGTGCATACTCAGGGAGAACACTTCTTGATAATTTAGTGAGAGATCATCTTATAATGCTACTGTCAATCAAAGCAAGATAAGATGCATAAAAACATAAACATCACATGCAATCAATATAAGTGATATGATATGGCCATCATCATCTTGTGCTTGTGATCTCCATCTCCGAAGCACCGTCATGATCACCATCATCACCGGCGCGACACCTTGATCTCCATCGTAGCATCGTTGTCGTCTCGCCAATCTTATGCTTCCATGACTATCACTACCGTTTAGTAATAAAGTAAAGCATTACATCGCGATTGCATTGCATACAATAAAGCGACAACCATATGGCTCCTGCCAGTTGTCGATAACTTGGTTACAAAACATGATCATCTCATACAATAAAATTCAGCATCATGCCTTGACCATATCACATCACAACATGCCCTGCAAAAACAAGTTAGACGTCCTCTACTTTGTTGTTGCATGTTTTACGTGGCTGCTACGGGCTTAAGTAAGAACCAATCTCACCTACGCATCAAAACCACAACGATAGTTTGTCAAATAGACTCCGTTTTAACCTTCACAAGGACCGGGCGTAGCCATACTTGGTTCAACTAAAGTTGGAGAGACAGTCGCCCGCAAGCCACCTGTGTGCAAAGCACGTCGGGAGAACAAGTCTCGCGTAAGCGTACGCGTAATGTTGGTCCGGGTCGTCTCATCCAACAATACCGCCGAACCAAAGTATGACATGCTGGTAGGCAGTATGACTTGTATCGTCCACAACTCACTTGTGTTCTACTCGTGCATATAACATCAAAATAAATAACCTAGGCTCGGATGCCACTGTTGGGGAACGTAGTAATTTCAAAAAAAAATTACTACGCACACGCAAGATCATGTGATGCATAGCAACGAGGGGGAGAGTGTTGTCTACGTACCCAACGTAGACCGACTGCGGAAGCGATGACACGACGTAGAGGAAGTAGTCGTACGTCTTCACGATCCAACCGATCAAGCACCGAAACTACGGCACCTCTGAGTTCGAGCACACGTTCAGCTCGATGACGATCCCCGGACTCCGATCCAGCAAAGTGTCGGGGAAGAGTTCCGTCAGCACGACGGCGTGGTGACGATCTTGATGAACTACAGCAGCAGGGCTTTGCCTAAACTCCGCTACAGTATTATCGAGGTATATGGTGGCAGGGGGCACCGCACACGGCTAAGGAATAGATCACGTGGATCAACTTGTGTGTCTAGAGGTACCCCCTGCCTCCGTATATAAAGGAGCCAAGGGGGAGGGCTGGCCGGCCAAGGAGGAGAGGCGCAGGAGAGTCCTACTCCCTCTGGGAGTAGGATTCCTGCCCCCAATCCTAGTCCAACTAGGATTCCTCGGAGGGGAAGGGAGAGAGGGGGGCCGGCCACCTTCTCCTAGTCCTAATAGGACTAGGGGAGGGGGAAGTGGCGCGGCCACCTTGGGATGCCCCTTTCTCCTTTCCACTAAGGCCCATGAAGGCCCATATGGCTCCCGGGGGGTTCCGGTAACCCTCCCGGTACTCCGGTAAAATCCCGATTTCACCCGGAACACTTCCGATGTCCAAACATAGGCTTCCAATATATCAATTTTTACGTCTCGACCATTTCGAGACTCCTCGTCATGTCCGTGATCACATCCGGGACTCCGAACAACCTTCGGTACATCAAAATGCATAAACTCATAATATGACTGTCATCGTAACCTTAAGCGTGCGGACCCTACGGGTTCGAGAACAATGTAGACATGACCGAGACATGTCTCCGGTCAATAACCAATAGCGGGACCTGGATGCCCATATTGGCTCCTACATATTGTACGAAGATCTTTATCGGTCAGACCGCATAACAACATACGTTGTTCCCTTTGTCATCGGTATGTTACTTGCCCAAGATTCGATCGTCGGTATCCAATACCTAGTTCAATCTCGTTACCGGCAAGTCTCTTTACTCGTTCCGTAATACATCATCTCAAAACTAACATATTAGTTGTAATGCTTGCAAGGCTTATGTGATGTGTATTACCGAGAGGGCCCAGAGATACCTCTCCGACAATCGGAGTGACAAATCCTAATCTCGATATACGCCAACCCAACATCTACCTTCGGAGACCCTGTAATGCTCCTTTATAATCACCCAGTTACGCTGTGACGTTTGGTAGCACCCAAAGTGTTCCTCCGGCAAACGGGAGTTGCATAATCTCATAGTCATAGGAACATGTATAAGTCATGAAGAAAGCAATAGCAACATACTAAACGATCGTGTGCTAAGCTAATGGAATGGGTCATGTCAATCAGATCATTCAACTAATGATGTGACCTCGTTAATCAAATAACAACTCATTGTTCATGGTTAGGAAACATAACCATCTTTGATTAACGAGCTAGTCAAGTAGAGGCATACTAGTGACACTCTGTTTGTCTATGTATTCACACATGTATTATGTTTCCGGTTAATACAATTCTAGCATGAATAATAAACATTTATCATGATATAAGGAAATAAATAATAACTTTATTATTGCCTCTAGGGCATATTTCCTTCAAAGGGTTCGTCGTAAACGGTTACGTCGATGCAAGTTTTTGACACTGATCCAGATGATTCTAAGTCTCAATCTGGATACATATTGAAAGTGGGAGAAATTAGCTAGAGTAGCTCCGTGCAGAGCATTGTAGACATAGAATTTTGCAAAATACATACGGATCTGAATTTGGCAGGCCCGTTGACTAAGATTCTCTCACAAGCAAAACATGATCACACCTTAGTACTCTTTGGGTGTTAATCACATAGCGATGTGAACTAGATTACCGAATCTAGTAAACCCTTTGGGTGTTGGTCACATGACAATGTGAACTATGGGTGTTAATCACATGATGATGTGAACTATCGATGTTAATCACATGGTGATGTGATCTAGATTATTGACTCTAGTGCAAGTGGGAGACTGAAGGAAATATGCCCTAGAGGCAATAATAAAGTTATTATTTATTTCCTTATTTCATGATGAATGTTTATTATTCATGCTAGAATTGTATTAACCGGAAACATAATACATGTGTGAATACATAGACAACCAGAGTGTCACTAGTATGCCTCTACTTGACTAGCTCGTTAATCAAAGATGGTTATGTTTCCTAAACCATGAACAAAGTGTTGTTATTTGATTAACGAGGTCACATCATTAGTTGAATGATCTGATTGACATGACCCATTCCATTAGCTTAGCACCCGATCGTTTAGTATGTTGCTATTGCTTTCTTCATGACTTATACATGTTCCTATGACTATGAGATTATGCAACTCCCGTTTGCCGGAGGAACACTTTGGGTGCTACCAAACGTCACAACGTAACTGAGTGATTATAAAGGAGCATTACAGGTGTCTCCAAAGGGAGATGTTGGGTTGGCGTATTTCGAGATTAGGATTTGTCACTCCGATTGTCGGAGAGGTATCTCTGGGCCCTCTCGGTAATGCACATCACATAAGCCTTGCAAGCATTACAACTAACATGTTAGTTGTGAGATGATGTATTACGGAACGAGTAAAGAGACTTGCCGGTAACGAGATTGAACTAGGTATTGGATACCAACGATCGAATCTCGGGCAAGTAACATACCGATGACAAAGGGAACAACGTATGTTGTTATGCGGTCTGACCGATAAAGATCTTCATAGAATATGTAGGAGCCAATATGGGCATCCAGGTCCCGCTATTGGTTATTGACCGGAGACGTGTCTCGGTCATGTCTACATTGTTCTCGAACCGTAGGGTCCGCACGCTTAAAGTTACGATGACAGTTGTTATGAGCTTTATGCATTTTGATGTACCGAATGTTGTTTGGAGTCCGAGATGAGATCACGGACATGACGAGGAACTCCGGAATGGTCCGGAGATAAAGTTTGATATATATGATAATAGTGTTTGGTCACCGGAAGTTGTCCGGAAATCACCGGAAGGGGTTCCGGATGTTTCCCGAAATGTTTGGGTACGAGAACGGCCAAAGGGGAAAGCCCACAAGGTTTTTGGAAAGCGCAAAAGGAAGTTTTGCGGAGTCTAGGGGCCATACGCCAGGGTCCCTGGCGTCTGGGTCCAGACGCCGGGATCCCTGGCGTCTGGCCCTGGAGTCCGAGAAGGACTCTTGCCTATCGGGTGAAACCGACTTTGTGAAGGCTTTAACTCCAAGTTTCGACCCCAGGGCTCAAGATATAAATAGAGGGGCAGGGCTAGCACCAAAGACAGATCAAGAAACACAAGTTGATCCTCGTGATCGTTCCTTAGCCGTGTGCGGTGCCCCCTGCCACCTTATTCCACCTCGATCATATCGTTGTAGTGCTTAGGCGAAGCCCTGCGTCGGTGGAACATCATCATCGTCATCACGCCGTTGTGCTGACGGAACTCATCCCCGAAGCTTTGCTGGATCGGAGCCTGGGGAGCGTCATCGAGCTGTACGTGTGCTAAGAACTCGGAGGTGCCGGAGTAACGGTGCTTGGATCGGTCGGATCGGGAAGAAGACGTACGACTACTTCCACTACGTTGTGTCAACGCTTCCGTTGCGATCTACAAGGGTACGTAGATCATACTCTCCCCTCTCGTTTCTATGCATCACCATGATCTTGCGTGTGCGTAGGAAATTTTTTGAAATTACTACGTTCCCCAACAGGGAGGTGGAGGCTATCCCCTCGACAAGCCGTGCCCCGGCTAAGAAACGAGTGGCAAAACCGGTGACATCCAGGGGGGTGTGCCTTCACAACCGTATTATTTAGATGCGCTACCTTTTTTGGAACATTCGGGGTTGCGGCCACGCTGGTCGTCGTACCCAACTTAAAGAATATATTGCTAGGGAGCGCATTGACGTGGTTGCGCTTCAGGAGACGATTAAAGCTGATTTCACGTAAAGAGATTTGGCTGCCTACGATCCTCTTCATCGTTTTGTTTGGGGCTGGGTGCCGTCTGTAGGCCATTCTGGTGGTCTCCTATTGGGATGTAACAGTGATGTATGCGATGTTGTAAGCTGGGATGTGGGCGCGTTTTTCATTTCAGTCACGATTAAACACAGGATCTCGCTTGCTTCATGGGCAATTGTTTGCGTTTACGGCCCGGCTGACCACTCTAGGGCGGCTGATTTCTTGGGAGAAATTCAAAGCTTGGTTGGGGCTAAGCAAGGCACCAATGTACCCATTGTCCTTGGGGGTGATTTTAACCTTATCCGTTCGGCAGCGGATAAGAATAATCCTAACATTGACTGGCCTAGAGTGAACTTGTTCAATAATACGATTGCATCATGGGCCCTGCGGGAGATCGCTAGGACTGGCGCTAGATTCACGTGGACCAACAAGAAACTGTCGCCGGTGCGCAGTGTCCTCGACCGGGTGTTTGTGACCTCTAACTGGGAAGTGTTATTCCCTATGTGTACGCTGGTGGCGGAAACGCGTATTGGGTCGAATCATGTGCCACTGATCCTAGCCTCGGGGGAGGATCGGATCAAGCGCAGCCCCCGCTTTTTCTTTGAATCTGGGTGGTTTGAGATAGAGGGCTTCGGGCCCTTGCTCATGGCGCGCTGGGAGCGTGCCAGAGCTGCGGTCGACTGCTCCAGGGGTCCCTTGGACACTTGGATCGCGGCGGCTGGGACCCTTCGGGGTTTCCTCCGTGGGTGGGGTGCAAACCATGGGAGCGAAGCGAAGCGCGTTAGGGAAGCTATTGTTGCTGAAATCAAAGCCCTAGACGTACAAGCTGATTCCAAACCCTTCCTGGAAGCCGAATGGGCCCACCTTTACGCTCTTGAGAACCAGGTGCTCGCCATTCTCAGGGAGGAGGAATATTGGCGCCGTCGGGGCGGCGTCAAGTGGGTTACCAAGGGCGATGCGAATACGGGATATTTCCACGCCTTTGCCAACGGTCGTAAACGGAAGTGCTCGATTTTGAGACTTCAATCTGATCAAGGGCTTTTGGTTAGTCAGGCTGACATCGTGGCACATATCTATGACTTCTTTCTCAATCTGTTGGGTACAGATGAGGAAAAGCACCTCCAGCTTCGGGCAGACTTCTGGGGGGAAGAGGGCCGCGTGTCTCAAGCTGAAAATGACCTCTTGGCTTTGACTTTCTCCACGGAGGAGATCGACGAAGCCGTGGGTGCAATGAAGATTGGCACGGCGCCTGGCCCGGACGGCTGGCCGGTCGCGTTTTTCCGACGCTTCTAGCCGATGTTTAAAGACCTATTCTATGGGATTATCAATGGTTTTGCGCTAGGTACGGTAGATGTCCCGCGCCTTAACTATGGCGTGATTAGCCTTATTCCCAAAGTCAAAGGGGTCGATACTATCAAGCAGTACCGTCCTATCACTCTCATTAACGTACCTTTCAAGATTTGCTCAAAGGCGTATGCGACCAGACTTGCTCCGGTCGCGCAACGCGTTATAAACCGTAGTCAGTCTGGCTTTCTCAAAGGTCGCAACATTCTTGAAGGGCCGATAGTGTTGCAGGAGACTATCCACGAGTTTAAACGCACCGGGCATCATGACGTGCTCCTAAAGCTCAACTCTGAGAAAGCATATGATCGCATGAACTGGGAGTTCATCCGCGAGGTGTTGACTCGGAAGGGATTCGAGTCAGGCTTTGTTCACCGCATCATGCATCTGGTCTCGGGTGGCCAGACCGCGGTGTCAATCAACGGAGAGGTTGGGAACTTCTTCCACAACAAACGAGGTCTCAGGCAAGGGGATCCCTCCTCGCCCCTGATTTTTAACTTTGTTGCGGACGCCCTATCAGCCATGATCCATAAGGCTAAGGACACCGGACACATCAGCGGGGTGGTTTCTCACCTTATTCCGGGTGGACTCACCCACCTCCAATATGCGGACGACACCTTGCTGCTCTTTGAGCCTGACGATCATAGCGTAGCCTCGGTCAAACTTATCCTCCTCGCTTTCGAAATCATCTCGGGTCTTAAGATCAATTTCCTTAAGAGCGAGGTAATAGCCATTGGGATGGATCCTCTGCTCGCTTCTCGAGTAGCCAATCTACTTAATTGTAAGCTAGGGAGCTTTCCAATTAAGTATTTGGGCCTGCCTATTTCGGATAAACACATCTCCATTCTGGAATGGGAGCCCTTGTATGGCAAGGTGGCAAATAGGGTTAGCCCCTGGCGCGGTCGTTTCCTCTCCTTGGCGGCCCGACTAATTCTAACTAACTCTAGCATGTCTTCCCTTCCTCTGTTCACGATGGGCATGTTCTTGCTGGCTGATGGGGTTCATGCCAGGCTTGATACGCTCCGATCCAAGTTCTTTTGGGAAGGAACGGGGATCAAAAAGAAGTACCATCTAATCCAATGGGCCGCGCTCTGTCGCCCTAAGAAATTTGAAGGACTTGGGATTCTTAATTCGAAGCTAATGAATGTCGCTCTCTTAACCAAGTGGATTTGGAAACTCTCCCAAAACGAGCAAGGGCTCTGGGCGGATATCCTTCGCGCCAAATACTTCCCAGATGGGAATTTTCTAACTTCCAAAGCTAAGGGATCAACTTTTTGGAATGGGATCCAGAAAGTTATGCCGGCATTCACTTTAGGAGCCAAGTTTTGTGTCAACAATGGGTCCTCAACACGGTTTTGGTTGGACCACTGGTTTGGCTCGGAACCCTTGTGGAAAAGCCATTCCTTAGCCTATCGGCTTGCTACTAACGTTGATATCCTAGTGGCAGATGCACTGCACACCAGCCCGCTTGCGGTCTCCTTCAAAAGACCCCTACTCGATATCGAACGATCCTGTTGGGACGGGCTCATAGCTGATTTGGCGGGAGTGAACCTTCGTCCTGAGGCCGACTTGGTTTCCTGGGCTCTCTCGCGCTCGGGGAAGTTTTCCGTCCAATCCTTGTACAACAAACTGACCGAGGGGCCGACCCTGGACATAGCTAGGGGGCTATGGAAAGCTTCCATTCCCTTAAAGATCAAAATCTTCCTGTGGCGGATGTTTCGCGATCGCCTTCCCTCCTCCAATAATATCGCTCATAGGAATGGGCCCTCCGACGGCTCTTGCGTGCTATGTGGTCATCATGAAGATGCCAACCACATATTTTTCAACTGTCACCTCGCTCGCTTTGCTTGGAGCGCGGTTAGGGAGGCTTTCGGTCAGAACTGGAATCCCCGCTCAGCCTTGGACCTGCGCGCTCTGCTAGTCGCTCATAGGGGTGGCTTCGGACGTGTCTTATGGCGCTGCGTGGGAGCTTTGCTGTGGTCCATTTGGACCACTCGCAATAAGATGACTATAGAGTACAAATTTCCTTCTCACCCGGCTGACATTATTTTCAAATGCCACTTATTTCTTCAGACATGGACGCCGTTGGGGAAACGGCGTGATGCGGATCGGATGACGGAGGCTATGGAGCGGATTCGGATGATCCAGATTGATGCCCGCCACTAGCCTGCCGTAGGTTCTGGCCTTTTCGACCGGCCTATTGCTTTATGTAGCTTATCTTCCACTTGCAGGCTTCGACCGGTAGCATGTATCGTACCTTGGCTACGGCCGTTTTATCTTTGTTGTTCTGTGTTGAACCTGTTGGATCCTGCCTTATGTGGGCTTTATTAATTTAAAGCCGGACGTCTCCGGCGTCTTCGTTCTAAAAAAATATTGGTTTTGCCACAGCTTCTCCTCAGCACAGTCACATTTCATCACAAATCATGTCTTCATCCGGCAAGCGCCCTGCCCATAGTGGGCCTATCAAGGTTGAACATGGTACGTCATCATTGTCACATACTTATGCTAGATCCATTTCTCTCATGTATTTATTCCTTTGTGATAAACTAACATAAAATCGACAACATATTACCTGGTACTAACACTATCACTCCTTTCTCCTAAACTGATTTGCGCGAGTTGCAACTATTTGGCTATTTAAGTACAGATAGTTCCAATCATGAACTTATAATATACCCTCAATCGTAAATGTGGAATTCGCACTTTTTGCAATTAATAAATATTGCATCAGAAGTATATACCAACATTCCCACAAAAAAAGAAGTATACTAACATATGTGGAATAGTATTGCTAGAAATTGTGGCTGTACTGAGATAAGTTCCTAAACTAAATACAATGTTAATGGTTTTCCTCTATCATTGGTTGTCAGAAACAACATTATGCCTGTATGAAGACTAGAACTCAGTAGTACTCACAGCTACGTACCCTAACTAGCTTACTTTATTTCTGCACCCAAAAAATAATAAACTAGAATGGCGGATAAGGATGAAGGCAATCTGTGACTCCTTCTAAAAGAAGAGAACGATCTTATCTCATGTGTTGCAACTTGCAACCATGGTATCAAACCACTGTAATGCTAGTGGTAGACAATGGATGCCTGTGGGACAACTTCATGCAGAGGTTTGTTATGCAAGATTATTCATTTTTGTTCAGTTTCTGGAATTCTAAAATTTAACTCTAACCGCCTTGATTAACACTAGCTAGTACAGCAAAGCATAGTTGTTGGGCTGTATATTTAGTATTAAATTTTAGGTTTCAATTAGTATACTTGTATTTTAAATTAAAAAACATGCTTTTGATTTATAGGGTGATTCCTTAATTAGCATCGTTGAATAAAAAATAACAATGTTTCCATATGAATGTGTGATCTGTTCATATCAACAAGGCAAACTTAAAATGGTATACCATGGAAAGACTAAAAGAGTGTCTTGTTACATTTGTGTTAGTTTGCATCCAAATTTGGATTCACTAAGAACTATGTTTGTCAAGGTGACTATGGTGGTAAAATGAATATGTGATGTTCTTGAGAATCACATGACCCTTCAATAGCCTTTTTTAGAGCAAAATATCCGTCAATAAACCTAGAGCTTGCAATTATTTTAAAATGCTCTAAACCCTTAGCCTTATTGCCGCATGCACATAGAATTGTGGACAACCCACTCCAAACTCACTTGCACGGTTCCACCGTTCATCATTGTCAACCTTCTGGAATGTGTTGATTATTTGATTTCTCTTTTATGGTAGTGTGCACTAATTTGTAAGATTTAACTCGCTGATCTGACATAGCTCGCAACCTTTTCGAATGTTTTTGACAAAAGTTTACAACCTTCCACTTGCTATTATCGAATATCAATTCACCGTAAACTAATTAGTAAATTCAAGACTTGCTTGTGTAGTAGGACCCCTTCAACATGCTACAAGTTGCATGGTACCTCGTGACCTCATTGTTTGTATGCTATTTTCCTATTAATTAGTTAGATATCTTAGCTAGCGCTCTACCTTAGCAGTACACTGGCTATAACCTCGTTGTTGGTATATTTTCTTTGCTATATTACTAATTCGCAAATTGGATGAGTGCTTCTGTTAGCACTTGTTTTGTGCAATACTAGAGGAATAAAAGGCTTTAGCCTCTCAGGAGCAATAGCTTCTTTTCTGATATCAGTGTTGTCAGAAAGAAACTATGACCAAGGTAGAGATTTCTACCTTATATCAACAAGGCCAACAGGTCGAAGTTACGAACCATTCTCTTTATATTGCAATAAATGTGTTTCGCATTCTATCCTGTTACATCAAACCTCTATTGTTCTTGCTTGAGTGCATTGTTTTTTAGTTCTCCTTGGTTTACTTTATAGAAGAAACTGAAAAGCAGTGACACTCTGAATTTTTCTACTAGAAGGAATACTAGAGATGTCAGGCTTGAATGCTGGTATGGGATCTGCTCGTGGTGATCTATTGGATGTAGGATTTTCAAAGCTTCAAGGCAAAGACTTCAATTACATCATTAAACTGAAGTCCCAGGATGTCATTCAGATTGGGCACACACAATTCTACTTTGTCCTACGAGCTAGCTCCATCTTTGCAAACTTTACTTTTTTTTAGAAAAGGAGGACGACCCCGGCCTCTGCATCTAGACGATGCATACGGCCACTTAATTAATTATTGACACAAGACCGTACAGAGTCATACAACAATAAGACTAAAGCCACCAAACTAAGCAACAACCGTCGCTATCCCTATCCAGTTGATGTAGGGGCGCTGAAAGTGTGGGCCTAATACCAAACAAACCATGCAGCCAAACCTAAACATCTAAAGACTTGAGGTCCCACCCAGGACGCCTGCCGGGTATGGGCACCAACCAGTCCGGCGTGCTTCTCAACCAGGACCCTTGCCGGGTATGAGGCTGCCGCAGCCACCTGCCACGAATTCATCTTCAGAGTTGTACTGCTGCATCAACCTTGGCCGGTCCAACTGCCGCCGACGCCACCATGACGCCAGGCAGCGTCACCCTCCTGTGCGAGTCCATCTCCGCTCATCAGGCGCCGAGTCTCCACTGCGCCACGCCGCCGAGATCCGCCGTCATCAATGAAGCAGATGAAACACCGCTCCTCCTCTTGTCCCCTCCAACTAGCACTCGCTCCAAAACGGTGCCCCCATGAGGGAGAACGATACCGATAGCACCGTCATCGTCCGATCCGGTAGACCCAGATCTAGGGTTTCCCCCGGAACTTCCCGATCAGGTTGATGAGACCTGCAACGACGATGCCTCCAGAAGGAAACGACGTCTGAGACGCCTCCATCGCCCGCCAAGACCACAGTCTGGCGCAATTTTCATCGGAAGCCACGTCTTCCCGACCTCGTGGCTGGCTGGAACCGAACGAAACCTCGCCACGAAGACGTATGTTGCCGTCGGTACTCCGGCGGAGATCCGGCATCTCCTCACCGGTCCCTCCACGCGCCGCCGGTCGGCGAAAGGCCTCCCCGCGACGGATCCGCAGTAGCCGTCGTCACCATCACGAGCAGGACAGCCCACCTCGCCGGATGGGGCACTGCCACCGCCGCCGTCCATGCAGGGCCGCCGCTCCGCCGGCGATGGTGCTCGGGCCCCCCCCTCCCCCCCCCCCCCCCACAGCCCGGATACTCTGTCTTAGCCGCCGCCGTTGGATCTCATGAGAAGGGCCGCCCCCGCCGCCTCAGATGGGATCCGCCGCCTCCCCCCGCCCAGGACCTTTGGCACCGGGCCCGCCGTCACCGCAGCCCACGCCGGCGGCAGCGGCGGCAGGAGGGGGTGGAGGGAGAGGTGCAGGCGGCGCTAGGGTTGGGGCCCCTGGCGTCGCCCGGGGGGAGGCGACGCGAGGGGTGCGAGGGGTTCTCCTTCTCCTTTGCAAACTTTACTGCTCAGGGCACTCCACACTCGTTTAATTTTCGTTGCCATTCCTATCATATTGGTTCCATCATAGCTTCTCCTCAGCACTCATATTCCATCACAACCCATGACTTCATCCGGCAAGTGCCCTGCCCACTCTGATTTTTGCTTCTCGTGACAATGGTCATGGGAATGGAATTATTGTTGGCACTGGAACTGAAGGAATGTTTACGGTGCAAATCAACATGTCTTCTGCTGAACCGAACACTAGTGGGCCTATGAAAGTCGAACCAATTGGAATACCTGATGAACATGGTACGTTATCATTGTCACGTACTTATGCTTTGTATACACGATCCATTGGAATACAGCAAGCTGAACCAATTGGCGGAATACAGCAAGTTGTGCTTATGCTTTGTATGTATGTGTGCACGCGCTCACAGACACACAAATCTCAAGCCTCCAGGCCAAATGGGAACAGCAAATAGCATGGATGGAAGAGGCAACTGTATACATGAACTACCAACGCAACCTCGCTCCACACTAATCCTTTTTGAAAACAAATTATGGTAGATTGCAACCTAATACTTATCTCACTAGAGACTTTTACTTCAGCATACACGGAACTTGAATCGAAACCGTGGATGTCGTCTCACCTGGTAGTGCCACGAGAGCGCCTCCGCGGTGTGGCCCTCGTCCTGGCCGGCAGTGAAGCAGACGCCTCTGACGAAACCTGTATGCTTGGCCTTCCTGAGTATCGATCTCCATGTTCAGGTCGCCAGCACAGTTGCTGAGGGACACAGACTGGCGGACGGCGCCATTGCTAGCTGCATCTGGATCTCCTCCCCGGCCCGAGTAGATGTAGATTTAGTCTGCCCCGTTCCTTCCGTTTCTACCCCAGGCCCGACAGAGGCACGGCGGCCGAACGTCGCGGATGGGGGAAGGATGGGGAGGAGAGGTGTTCGTTGGATTGATGGCATGGTCATCGTCACCGATTTCAGAGACACGGCGTCACAGGAGGACGCAGGAGTGGCGGTGGCCGGCAGTGGGGGTTGGGATCGGGCAAATCTCATCACAGATCGAAGATAATGGAAACGGGGAGGCCAAGAACTCGAACAAAGACCAAGAGCATGGTTGATAATGTAGCCAAGAGCCGGCTATATGAAGTTGTCATGTCATTAACCTAATAGTCCACTCATACAATAGTTATTCATACTAGTATGTGATACTATTAATATACGGCACACATTTTTCTCTGATAAAGATTGCTAGGGCTGCAGCCGGTTGTAAGTTTGTAGCCCATTTCTCTTCTTTCTCCTCTCCCCTCCAACTAGGCACAAATCTGATGTGACATCTCTTATAGCTTACCTACGCCTCTCTATTATACTTGTTTATACATTATCATTCTATCGTACCAAAGTTGAACCAATTGGAATACATGATCCATTTCTCTCCTGTATTTTCTCCTTTGTGATATACTAACATAAAAGAGGCAACATATTACCTGGTAGTACTATCACTCCTTTCTCCTAGATTAACTTTTGAGTTACAACTATTTGGCTACTGAAGTAGAGGATGAATTGTGGGATTCACACATAACTGCAGGAATGAATGGTTCAATATTGGGTAGGCACCCATGCTTGGGTCTGAGTCCATGAATCGGTTTTTGTATGCGTCTATGGATGGTATGGTGTGTTTCTAAACAAAGGCAACCAAAAATATAGCATGTTTGTAAATATCTTCCTGATGCTTTAGTTGTGCGTATCAAATTAGTACCAGATTAGTTGTGAGCATCTTCATTAGAGTGCTTTGTACCAAAGGCAACTATTTGGCTACATGTTTCTAAACAAAGCCAACCAATTGGATCACTTTGTATATGGTGTATCAGATTAGTACGCTACCTGATGCTTCAGTTGTGCGTGGATGTAAACTTGTCTTATGATATGCATTGTAATTATCACAAAATTCTCTCGTGATTCTGATCTCTTCTAGCAAATTAGTTTTCGTAATGTTTCTTTTCTTTGCAACAAGCACAAAACTGTCCAATTACTAACGACATGTTTTCTTTCAAAGATGGTTATAATCAATAAGTAATAATATACTAGCAACCGTAAATGTGGAATGCACACTTTTATGCAATACATATCATCAGAAATGTACTAACATATATGTGGAATCATATTCCTGAAAATTGTGGTTGTGCTGAGACAAATTCCTAAACTAAATATAATTTCAATTTTTTCCCTCTATAATTTATTGTTAGGAACATCATTATGCTAGCCAGAAGCCTATAGAACTCAGTATTACTCACAGCTACGTACCCTAACTATCTTACTTTATTTCTGCAGCCAAAAAGTTAGAAACTAGAAGGGCGGACAAGGATGAAAACCCTTGTGTCGAGTAAATTTTTTTTTTGAACCAATAAGACTTTATTCCTCAAATAATAGCCAAGTCCTTTATAATGGAGTGAGAAATAAAGTCAGCGATAGACGATTCCCAGAAAATAGAAGATTTATCACTAAAGGATTTTTGTGCTAATGTGTGTGCCACCTCATTCGCCTCGCAGAAACAATGTGAGTAATCAACGCTAGCAAAATCCAGAGCTAGTTGCTTACACTCTGTCACCATAACCGCATCAAGTCCAGCATGAGCATCCGGGTTTTGTACTGATTCAACCACAAAGTTGTTGTCCGATTCAATTAGGACCATATTGCATCTGATCTTCCCCGCTAAGTATAGGCCCTTATGGATTGCCGCAGTCTCCGCTGAGCCAATACTGCTAACATGAGGAATGTACCAAGTTACTGCAGCGATAAACTTCCCTTCACTGTCGCGGGGGATCACACATGTTGCTCCTGACAAAGTTTCAGCTTGGAAGGCCACGTCGACATTGATCTTAGTCATGTCGGACCTCGCTGAGCGGACGCTTCCACATGTGATCATGGCTTCGATCCGGCTGCTTGTTCATGTATGCTCTAAGGAAATTCGTAGCTAAAACTCTAATTGATGTAGCAGCTAAGGGCATCTCTAGCCGCGCCCCAGGAAGGCCTCCCCGGGTGTTTTTTTTTACGCCGGCGCCGAAAAATCGGCCCAGTCGCGCCCCCAGGAGCCCGATTTTCGCCGGCCTGGGCCGAAAACAGCGCCGGCGGACCCAGGCCGAACCCGGCGCGCTGGGAGGCACCTGGGGGCGCCGGGGCAAACTGTTTTGGCGCGAAACAGCCGCGGGTCCGCCGCGTCAGGGACACGGCTCTCTTCTCGCCCCTTTGTCGTCCTCATCGCCTCGTTTCCCGCTGCGAATCAATGCCAAAGCTGCCGCGCTGCCGCGCCGGTCAGCCTGCGCCATTGATGCCTCACGGGCGGCGCAGTGAAGACCGGATGACGCGCATCCCTCGTCCTCCCTCGCCCGCCACGCGTACACACGGCGGCTCGCGCACGGGCGGCGCCTCGGCCTATATAAGACACGCCCCAGCGTACTCGGCGACTCGCACTCACTCACCGTCGTCGTTCCTCCCTCTCCTCTCTCTCGCCGTCTCCAGTTCATCACACCCATGGCCGAGCGCTTCCCAGGCGACGGCGCGGCGGCGAACGGCTTCGGCCGCCGCCATCTTCACGAGGACGAGGCTCGCCTCCTTTTTGAGGCCGAGTACCCGGTCCCGCCGGACATGCGGGTGCCCGGGGCATGGAGGATCAGCGCCGGCGGCGTGCCGGTGCCCCCGGTACCCACCGGCGCGGCGTGCGGAGATCGCACGCATCCGCTCGTCCCTGCCGCGTGCGGCGAGGGAGGGGCCACGGTACGTCCCCGACAGCCCGCTCTGGGAGCCTTATTTCTGCCGCCGTCACGCCGAGCAGCTCGAGGCCACCAACGGCGTCGTGCCCTCCGGCAGGCTCAATGCCGCTGGCCGGCGCCGGTGGTGGGGCGTGCCCGGGCGCACGTTGGAGGCCGTCCTCGAGTACATCGAGGGCGGCAACACGCCGCGCCTCGAGTACCCCGCTCCCCCGTCCTTCTCACGCCGCCGGGGAAGCTCCTGGACCCCGAGGCGCATGGAGACCGGGGGGTCCTCCTCCTCGTCCGGCGGCTCCCCCTGCCTCCACCTCCGCCCCGTCAAGCCGGAGCCCCAGGGCACGCCTGTCAGCGCGCGCACCCGCAGCTGCGGCGTCTGCATTGGCGACAACAGCTCCCCCACCGGCCGCTTCGTCCTCGTCGAGCCCAAGCCGGAGCCCGGCCTCCCCGCGGAGTACGAGGAGGTAGCCCGGCGTGGCTTCTCCGACGAGGACGCCCTGCGGTGGGCGCGGGACGACTACCTCCGCGACGAGATGGTCCGGCAGCGCCGGGCCATGGAGGAGATCGCCGCCCGCAAGCGTGGGCGCGAGGACGAGCACGGCGTCGTGGTCCTCGACAGCGACGATGATGACGACGACGCCCCCGAACCGTCCAACCCGCTGCGCCAACCGGGGGAGGGATGCAGCAGGGACGGCGGAGGCGTTGGCGGGGGCGACGATGACGACGACGACGGCGGTGTCTACACGCGGTTCTACAGCCTCCTCGGCATGTAGAACCGCATGGGCGGGCAGCGAGACGGGCGGCGAGGGAGACGGCGGGGGTAGCCCGCGGTAGTTTTTCCTTTTTTTGTAAAATATGTTTAAATTTGAACGAACTCGAACGTGTTTGCGTTGTGTTTGCGCCGAATTTGAACATTTTAAAAACCCGTGGGAGGCCGCGACTGGGGGCATCACGCCCCCAGTGCGCGGTTTAGCGCCGGTGCGCCCCCAGGGGGCGATTTTTTGCCCCTCCTGGGGGGCCAACAGCTGGAGATGCCCTAAGTCTGCAGTTTGGATCGTTTCACCCTTCACGTGTTGGCGGCGCTGCCACCACAAGTACCAAGTAGCCACCATAATAAATTCTGCAGTGGGTAGTGTTGGGGAACGCAATAATTTCAAAAAAAATCCTACGCACACGCAAGATCATGGTGATGCATAGCAACGAGAGGGAAGAGTGTTGTCCACGTTCTCTTGTAGACCGTAAGCGGAAGGGTTATGACAACGCGGTTGATGTAGTCGTACGTCTTCACGTTCGACCGATCCTAACACCGAAGATACGACACCTCCGCGATCTGCACACGTTCGGCTCGGTGACGTCCCACGAACTCACGATCCAGCAGAGTGTCGAGGGAGAGCTTCGTCAGCACGACGGTGTGATGACGGTGATGATGATGCTACCAGAACAGAGCTTTGCCTAAGCACCGCTACGATATAACCGAGGTTGATTATGGTGGAGGGGGGCACCGCACACGGCTAAGAGATCAATGATCAACTTGTGTGTCTATGGGGTGCCCCCCCCCCTAACCGTATATAAAGGAGTGGAGGAAGGGAGGGGCCGGCCCTCTCTATGGCGCGCCCTAGGGGAGTCCTACTCCCACCGGGAGTAGGATTCCCCCTTCCCTAGATGGAGTAGGAGACGAAGGGAAGGAGGAGTAAGAGAGAAGGAAAGCCCCCCCCCCCAAACCTATTCCAATTCGGCCTCCTGCACAAGGGGGGCGCACCAGCCCCTTGTGGGCTGGTGTGCTTCCTTCTTATGGCCCATAAGGCCCATAACTTCTCTCGGGGAGTTCCGGTAACCTCCCGGTACTCCGAAAAAATGCCCGAACCACTCGGAATCATTCCGATATCCAAACATATATAGGCTTCCAATATATCAATCTTTATGTCTCGACCATTTCGAGACTCCTTGTCATGCCTGTGATCACATCCGGGACTCCAAACAACCTTCGGTTTATCAAAACACATAAACTCATAATACCGATCGTCACCGAACGTTAAGCGTGCGGACCCTACGGGTTCGAGAACTATGTAGACATGACCGAGACTCACTTTTGGTCAATAACCAATAGCGGAACCCCGATGCTCATATTGGTTCCTACATATTCTACGAAGATCTTTATCGGTCAAACCGCATAACAACATACGTTGTTCCCTTTGTCATCGGTATGTTACTTGCCCGAGATTCGATCGTCGGTATCTCAATACCTAGTTCAATCTCGTTACCTGCAAGTATCTTTACTCATTCCTTAATGCATCATACTGCAACTAACTCATTAGTCACAATGCTTGCAAGGCTTATAGTGATGTGCATTACCGAGAGGGCCCAGAGATACCTCTCCGATACTCGGAATGACAAATCCTAATCTCGATCTATGCCAAGTCAACAAACACCATTGGAGACACCTGTAGAGCACCTTTATAATCACCTAGTTACGTTGTGACGTTTGGTAGCACACAAAGTGTTCCTCCGGTATTCGAGAGTTGCATGATCTCATAGTCATAGGAACATGTATAAGTTATGGAGAAAACAATAGCAACAAACTAAACGATCATTGTGCTAAGCTAACGGATGGGTCAAGTCAATCACATCATTCTCTAATGATGTGATCCTGTTAATCAAATGACAACTCATGTCTATGGTTAGGAAACATAACCATCATTGATTCAACGAGCTAGTCAAGTAGAGGCAAACTAGTGACACTCTGTTTATCTATATATTCACACATGTACTAAGTTTTCGGTTAATACAATTCTAGCATGAATAATAAACATTTATCATGATATAAGGAAATAAATAATAACTTTATTATTGCATCTAGGGCATATTACGTTCAGGTAGATCCTCCCTGACCGTTTCAATCCGGCTAATAACCTCGACTGTAATCGAATCTGAGCGATCCTGGCCAGCCGCATCCGAGAAGATTTCTTGCAAACCCATTTCAGTCTAGACTTTCTTCGCCCTTTTTCACGTAAAGAAGCAATGATGGATGTCTTCCAACCCAGTCGAACAAAAAGGACATTGTGGCACTACCGGAATATGCCTATTAGTCAGTACTTCAAAATAAGACAATGAGCCCTTCAGCGCCTTCTAAATAAAGTGCTTAATTTTCCTTGGGAGTTTTAGGTTCCACACTTCCTTCCATATTGTATTCATCTTTATACTTCCTTGTCCATCTGATCTAGTAAAGATGCCGCCCATATTGGTGCTCGAACTCCCTGTGATATGCCGATCTAACCGAAAAGGTTTCTGATCACGTGTAATTCCAAGCAATAAAATCCTCCATCATTGATTAGCACTTCGTCCCAAGTGTGTGGATCAATACCTATAGGTGCGATTACCTTTCTTGAAGGACTCGAAAGAATACAGGGATCCCGCCATATATCAATATGTGCTCCTGTACCTACACGCCAAATGCACCCCCTCTGAAAAGTTTGAATACCTACAACTATGCTTTGCCAAGAAAATGACGACCCATTCTTCGGTCCAGCTTGCAAGATGTTTCCGTCCGGATAATATTTTGCGCTCAAAACACGTGCACATAGAGAATCCGGGTTCTGGGTTAGTCGCCAATACTGTTTTGCTAACATAGCAAGGTTGGAACTATGAAGGTCTCTAAATCCCAAGTCCCCTTTCTTCTTCGGTACACACACTTTCCACCATGCAAACCAATGCATATTTTTCTTCTCCTCGCCATCACCCCACCAAAAACCAGCTAACTCATGAGTGATTGTTCTGTAAATTCCTTTAGGTAGTTTAAATACTAATATTGCATAAGATAGAATTGCTTGGGCCACTGACTTCAATAAGATTTCCTTGCCCTGCACCGAAAGGAATATTTCCTTCCACCCTTTGAGACACTGATAAACTCGATCAACAAGGTGCTGAAAATAATCACTTCTATCAACACCAACTATAGTGGGCAGCCCCTTGTGTCGAGTTGACGCAATGCTTTTCTAGACATAGTTGGGATGATATTACGTAGGAGCATGCCTGCTCTCCCTGCTCCCGTGACACACGCGGGCGCGTCACAGGAGCCCAAGCTCTGCCGCCAACGTGAGCTTCATTGGCTTCTCCTCCTCCTCCTCCTCGCCATCGCCGGAGGGCGTCCGCTGGGCGAAGGCCGTGCGACGCTGGCAATGGTAGGGCCTCACCCTCCCTCCCCTGTTTGAGATCCTGGCTGCGTAGGTGAAGTAGCTCGTGGGGGCATGGGGTCCGGTGGAGTTCCTGGCGGTGGGGGCGCGCGGATCCGGCGGCTGTGTGGCTGGAAGGCAGTTGTGCGTCCTCGCCGCGGTAGCGGCGGGGGCTAGTTCTTGGCCCGATCTAGATCCCGTCGGGCGACGGGTGTTGTGTCGCACATGTAGCGCTTGGCGTGCTGGCGGCGACCAGTTTGGCGAGAGTGCCTCCTCACGACGACGGTGGAGGTGGTGCTGATTGTGCTGGGTGTCGTTCTTGGTCGTGCGGGTGACAAGTTGGCAACGAGCGTTGATCTTGGACTAGGGCTTCCCCGTTAGCCCATGGTACCGATCTAAAGACGGTGACCCTCCCCGTTCTTCGGCCTCTCACACCGACCCAGGATGACGACGACCTCATGTGGCCGGTCTGGCGGTTGGTTGGGGTGTGGGTTTTGGATGGGAAACCCTTGACCGACGGCGGCGGTCACGATGCCCTCGGCGCTCTGGCGCCATTCTACTTCTTGGAGTAGGCATCGAGTTCTAGCCCACACCATCTTCTTCTTGGTCCTGGGTGAAAACCAAAAATCCCGTGGATTGGGCACCGACGGCACATTGGCGTCATTTTCTTCCTGAAGACGCCGCCTTGGGACTGTGGAGTGGTGCTCATGACTTTGGAGTGTGTGCCGATTTGCCGGAGGTCTTCAGTGGTGCTCCTACTCGGCAACTTACGATGGCCGAAGGAGGTGGTGATGAAGGGAGTTTCTTTGCCAAGCGAGGTCACCATGTGTGTCGTCCTCTCCCCGGCAACATGTTGTTCCGATGCATACGGGCTCGGGTGTGAGTTTTTCTGATTGTCGACAGTGCAGCGTCCTACGATCCAGGAAGGGAGGGGCGGAGGGGGGGGGGGGGGGGGGTGGCCAGACAACGATGTTGGCCTCTTGTGAGGATGGTTGGGCCTTTGGAGTGTCCCAAACTCGAGATTTTAGCAGTTCCTTTGTCCTTCCTCCCCATCGAAGACTTCGTAGGGTGGTACCGAGTGCTATGTCGTGTCACGTAAACTTGCTCGTGTGTGCATGTCTATCGCTCGCAATCAAAACCGTACATATGCACCTACTGGGATCGAGGCAAGTGGAGTAGACAACATAGGAGACTTCGACTGGGTGGTACGTCTCAGTGTACCCAGTCTCGAGCTCCGGGGTGGAAACCCTAGGTCTGTCCCTGATTGGTTTTACCTGTCAATGTCGGCATTTTGCATCGTTACCATGATGAAGGCATTGCTCGGATTTGATCTTTAGAATGAAAAAACATCTTCTAACCTTCAGTGGTTGGATCTGGTGATGGCGACGCTTGCGTGTTGTGTTGTTCCCTTCCTTGGGGCATTGCTTTTGGAGAACTTTTCTCGTGGTCCTTATGTTGTCAAGAGATGGTTGGTGTCGATGGTCACCATTGTGCCTCATCAATCGTTGTTTTCATTGCTCCAAGTTTTTTCTCCCTCCGCCAAGGCATAACTTCGGTCTTGTATGACTTTGCTCTTTGTCAACATGAGTTTTTGTTTGTGTGTGTTGTGTTGGTTGTGTGCATCCTAGTTATGCAGAGGCAGGTTGTGTGGATCTTGAAGGAAATTGTTGCCAACAGCGACCAATCCAGCGCGGGCAGACGCGATCTTCGACTCAGGCAATTATCCCAATGTGGCGAGCTGGCCGAGTTGACCTTGGGCCATGGCGCAACTTTTACGGTCTCCCTCGAGGAGGCTGGTGGGGCACGAGGACGAAGCAGTGGTGGAAGCCGTGATGGTAGCCTATCTCGTGCGGTGACGAATTGGGTTAATCACTCAAGACAGACAAAGGAGGATGAGTGTGTGTGGAACCACAACAGGGTAGGCAGTGGGGATGTGAAATCTCTATGCCCTGCAGCTGTGGCTTTTTACGACGATTCCTTGTCCTGGCGTGATTGGATGCTAGATTCCTATAGCGGTAAATCCATGTATTCCACAGGGCGTCGTGCGATGAATATGCGCGGGGATCGAGGGGATGGTTAATAGTGTCACTTTACGTGTTTCGGGGCACATTACGACTTGTCCAATTGGACGTCTCGATGGTGGGGCCCTGAGTCACGCGCACATGCCACGAAGATCCTTTACATGACAACACGCCCAGATAAGTAGAGATGTTTAAAATTGTCAGGGTGGGGTCAGGTTGTCATCCGGTCCTTATAAGGAAATTGCTTCAACCTTAAGGCAATGGCGCACTAGCTGAGATCCTTGGTTCTCAGAATCTCCTCAAAAACAATAAGGACTCATGTTAAGGGGTTTCTTGATATCTTAGAGGACTCTTAGGATACCTGAGGTATAAAACTTATCAGGCAAGGCTTGACCATTTCATAGAAATAGATGGGTGGCTAATTGAACCAGCTTGCAAGACCAATGACTAAAGACGAGGAACAACTCGGATGACCAAGGAGCATCCTCAACTTGAAGACCGATTCAAGGGCTACGACTAATGTGTCCTGGACTAGGGGATGCTTGCCACGTGGCTCCCGACCACATGGGCTGGGCCAAGGACCCCCAAGATTATCAACCAGTGGGCCATATTCATCGGGCCAGGAGTGCGAAGATTGAAGGTTCTGAAGACTTGACGAATACTCCAAGACTTAGAGGTTGTCATTGTTAAGATTACCCTTAGATGTAACCGACCTATGTAAACCCTAGGCACCTCTGGTATCTATATAAGCCGAGGGATGAGGATCGTAGACGATAACTCTCATACACACATGGTCTCGAGGTAGATCGACTTGTACTTTGTACCCTATCGATATCAATACAATCAAAGCGGGACATAGGGTACTATCTCTTCGAGAGAGAGCTCGAAACTAGGTAAATCCATGTGTCATCTGTTACCATCGTGCCAAGGGTACTATCTCGAGACTCCCTACCCAAAATCTGCTAGATTTGACTCCATCACCGGGCCCTCTGAGTCCAACTCAAGCACAACCTCCCGCCCCACCGTGACAAAGAAGAACCATGGAAGCATGTGTCTGTCGAGCCTGGATGGATCTGGGCATAAGACCTGAATGCGCACTGGACCCACCCTGGAAACCAACCCTCATCAATCACCATCAACTTGCCTATAGCCTCAGAGACTGGCTTGATGATGTGGTCCTGCTTGGCCTCCTCTGGCATCCCATAGATATATAACCAAGCCAAAGATAATGAGGAGGCCGCCTCATAATCGAGGCAGGATTCCTTGACGGTGGCCATGATATGGTGAAAGGGGAGCATCATCGGCTCGCCATGCTAGCACATGCGAGTGTACATGAGGAGGAGCTCCATGGTGGAAAAGGCCACTGCAAAGATCGTTGGAGATCTCGCGGACCTTCCAAACGAAGGTTTCTGAGATGTAGTCGCTCAACTCTGCCTTGATGATGTTGGCGGTGACCTCCTCAACCGAGGGCGGCTCCTGGTCAGGAACCGCAAAGATAATTGGCAGGTGCTCCGAGATGGACATCACCTCCCCGGCCATGTCTACGTAGTAGAACCCCCCTCATCCATCCTGAGAAATTCATGGACCGTGTGGCAGCGAGGAGGCACCTGACACTCGGAGCGGAAGTGGCTCACTTTGCTGCCGCCGAAGCACATTTGCTCTACCTGCAACTTCCCACGAGTCTCTTCTCGATATGTGGGAGTGAACGGAACCGCCAGACCCGGGTCACCCACATTGGGCGCGCTGTCAATCAACGCCAACCCCGACAGACCACCCCGCCGACCATCACCACCTGATTTCTTCTTGTTATACTTTCTTCTTCTCGAGAAGCGCCAACGGCCCCAGGATGTCGGACAAGTGCAAGGAGGGGAGTAGTGTACGGGTGGGGGTGGGGGGGGGGGGTAGCATTGCCCCTCCGCCAATATGAGGCCTCACTCTGAGCGGCGCGCACGTCCCCGAGATCTACCCGGGAGGCCAGAGAGCCACGACCCCCATGCATGGTCCGCACGAGACCCATCATGTCAACCCGGGAACCGCATCGCTGCTCACAAGCCCCAACCAAGTAGTCCTAGTGTTAGGCATCGCCACCCTCGCTGCCACGCGAGTCATTCGATTGACCTGAGCCGGGAGGTCCTGCTGAACGAGCTTCTAACACAACTTGGTTTCTCGGCGTAGGTCCTCAGCCCGCCTAAGAGCACCCGGCGAGACAGGGAGGGGAAGCCGCCGGTCTCTCCCATCCCTTCCATCAGAACAGGTCGAGGAGCAGGCCTAGACGAATTTTTTTTGGTTCTTAGCGTTTTACGTCTGCATTGATTCTTTTGATTTTTGTTGTTGCGACTAACCAGTGCACTAATTCAGACAGCTTCTCTGAATTTTTACATCAACCATGCTCACTGACACGACCGGCCCACGTAGCAACCTCTCACGTTCCACACCTTCGAAATTTCCCCTTCGCGGGCGCGCTCCTCCACGAACACGAACACTCTTCGCGCGCTGCGAACCCAGATTGAGATGGAAACAGAGGTCTGGCGATCGCGTATAGAATTGACCCATCTCCTAATTAGGATAGTTATTACGAGCGTCTAATTCCTGGCGCTAGGGTTCGCCGCGGGCGATAGAAATCGGGTTTAAAAAGGGTTGCGGCTGCGGACGCGAGATGGGAATTGCGGCTGCTAGGTTTCGAGACAGATCCACTCTCTTCCTCATCCCACCTCCCTCGCCGGCGTCCTCTGCTCATCTCGGCCGGCGATCAGCCTTCTTCCTCGTCAACCCGAGCACGGCTGCTTCACTTGCTCGGTGAGGTAATTTCCCGGTGGTTCTTTTCCCAGCTATTTTGCATCACTTCTTTTCACCCCTTTTCTAGATAGATCTCTTCATGAATTTTCTTGATATAGAAGGACTTTTTTCCTGTACTGAAGACTTGAAGTGCATCTATCTGCAATTCTGCATAGATCGTGGGTCATAGGAGTTCCTCTGTAGCACTTCGGTATGACTAGAGTTATAGGTCTCGTGATTAATTCTTCTAGTAATTGCTTGATGTGTTACTTCGTTTGCTTTGGTAGCCAGATCTAATAGAAATGGTTCCATTTCCTGTGTTAAAATATATGCATCTGCATATGTCATGTATGGGTCTCATAAGAATTCCCTTGTAGCAATACAGTCTGATTGGAGTTTTAGGACTTGTAATTATTATTTTTGTCGCTTTTGCTTGATGTGCTTTGCTAGATCCAAGAGAAATGATACTTTTTTCCTATGTTGGGATGTATATATCGGCATACATCATGATGTATCTGCACAGATCATGGCTGATGAGAATTCTCTTCAAGCAAGACAGTGTGATTGGAGTTTTAGATCCTGTGCTTAATATTTCTAGCGGTTCCTTGTGTTACATATAGACCAGATGCATACACATCTTAATACCCAGAAAAACAATGGATGCTTGAGTTATTAGTAACCATTCATAGCAGATTGCATAGAAGCAACTTTAGCATTGACGATACTTGGGCCAACTCATGACAAATTTTATTTAAAGCTTTATCATCATAATAATTAGCAATTCTAATCTTTTTTTCATGGCGTAGGGGAGATGACCCGGCTTGCAAAGGCATTTTAATGCATTTATAATTTTCCATTTAAGCGAGAAATGCACATGCTCGTTGTTGCCAAAAAGTAGTCTACCTTCAAACATCTAACACGCCAACATGGGGTCCGATTGTATTAGGACTGTCTAATATATACTGTACTGGCCAAATTATATCGATACATCTTCTATACTTCAATAATGGAACTGATAAAATATACAAACAAATGAAATTATGTTCTTTCCAAAGATTGCTAGACTGATTGAGAATATCGCCTGGCATCATCTCCCAGTATTGTGTTATGTGCAATCTTTAATCCAGAGTGTTTATTATCTTTTGTGGCATGGACCTGATACGAAATATGCAATATAGGACCGATTATATTGCCTACCAGATATTTGCCATTTGAACCATTCTCTTTATATTGCAATTAATAAATGTGTTTCGCATTTTGTCCTGTCACATCATATCTCTATTGTTCTGGCTTCAATGCATTTTTTCCAGCTCTCCTTCATTTACTTTATAGAAGAAACTGAAAATTAGTGACACTTTGAATTCTTATACTACCAGGAATACTAGACATGTCAGGCATGAATGCTGGTATGGGATCTGCTCGTGGTGATCAACTGGATGCAGGATTTGCAAAGCTTCAAGGTGAAGACTTCCAATACATCATGCAATCTTATGAAATCATCGTGGGACGCAATTCCAAGAAAGGAAATGTAGACTTAG
Source organism: Triticum urartu (assembly GCF_003073215.2). Lineage (NCBI taxonomy): Eukaryota > Viridiplantae > Streptophyta > Magnoliopsida > Poales > Poaceae > Triticum > Triticum urartu. The sequence continues at coordinate 472,077,745 of NC_053026.1, forward strand.
ATCTCAGCGCCGTTGGCGGAGATAGGGATGTTTCCCGCCGCCATGCACGCATCTTCTATGATTTTCAACACCGCTCGTTTGCCCTTGAGGTTCTGGGCCAACATGGATGCTATGTTCAGAGGGTCCTTCACCGCCCAGGTGATGATCCCGTTAAACTGAAGTCCCAGGATCTCATTCAGATTGGACAAACACAATTCTACTTTCTCCTACCAGCTCGCCCCATCTTTGCATCCTTTGCTGGTGAGGAAACTCCACACTCGTCTAATTTTCATGGCCAATCCATTCATATTGGTTCCGCCACAGCTTCTCCTCGGCAAACTCATATTCCATCACGACCCATGTCTTCATCCGGCAAGCACCCTGCCCATTCTGATTTTTCTGCTTCTCGTAACAATGGTTATGGCGGCGCCAATTGTGGCAATGGAAATAATGTTGGCACTGCAACTCAAGGACTGTTTACGGTGCCAATCAAGATGTCTTCTGCTGAACTGAAGACCGGGCCTATCAACATTGAACGTGGTACGTTATCATTGTTACGTACTTATATGCTATATCCATTTCTCTCCCGTATTGTTTGCTTTGTGATATACCAACATAAAATAAACAACATATTACCTGTACTAATACTATCACTACTTTCTCCTAGACTGATTTGTGAGTTACCCCCGCAAAAAAATAAGATTTGTGAGTTACAACTATTTGGCTGCTGAAGTAGAGATAGTTCCAGTCATGAACTAATAATATACCCGCAATCGTAAATGTGCAATTCACACTTTTTGAGATATATATTGCATCAGAGGTATACTAACATATGTGGAATCATATTGCTAGAAATTGTGGCTGTGTTGAGACAAGTACACAAGTAAATAAGTGACAGTGAACTACAATATACTAAGGAATAACCAAATAAGTGACAGTGAACTACTAAAAAAACATTATTATTTTTATCACGAGCAAAGTAACATCACATATGCATGGAATGCAGTACCATCAGAGGGAAAAAAGGTAAGAGTTTTAGCAAAGCAACTTATACCGGCATATTATCTAATATAGGTCCTATTAAGCAAGAGCCACAAATTCTAAAGGGCATCATTTTATGTCAAGATGTAACATACAATAGTCTTATTTTATAAGCTAAGCAGTGATTGATCAACAGGAATGTAACCTAAAATCATTAAACTATCTAGTAGGTAAAATCAAACCTGCTAATCAACTCTTCTAGACACATTTCCACAAGGTTGCCTTTCATAGTTTGCTCATACTCCAGAATGAACAACTTGGTAGTTGTCCTTTCTTTACTCTATGAGTATGCCAACTTTTCGTCGAGAAGACGCGGGTTTGAGCCCTTGGTACCTATTAAAACCATAAATTCACCATAATGAGCAGCAAATGATGCATTGGTGGATCAAACAGAAAATGCACGTAACAAAATCAAGTTCATAAATTACACTATTCACACTATTATATTTGTAGAACCAAATAAATAGTTATCTAGCAAACAAACAGCTCATGTAAAAGGGGAATTAACCACTATGTTGTCCCAAGTTTTTTCAGTGACTAGCAGCACACTTATACACAACCAAGACAGGTGAGAGCAACATTTTGTGTACATTCGGGACCATGCACTTGTTCTTGCTTTCTATAAAGCAAATGTACAATGCAAACTCATTAATTTGGATTCTTTAGCAGTTCTAATTTAGGACAATTGGCAACAGTAACTCTTATTTACAAAATTACCACAAAACTCTGATCCACGTTCTTCTCCTGGTTTTGGTAAGTATATTTAAGGGCATAAAAATTCTGGTTGGCAACACTAATAATCATCTAATCCAAGTGAGGAAACTATAGACACATGTCTCTGTAGACACAAAGACTGTATACTTATCTATTCATGCTCTAGGATGAAAATTAATAAAACTGACAGATTAATATCCGATAGAGGCAACACCTTGTCATCTAAAAAAGGGAAACAACAGACATGGATATAGACAATAAAGGGCAGTAATGATAAAATCTGACCTGTTCTATGCTCCACCTCTGCAAATGCTAGTTTCTGAAACATATATGGTCCACCAAAGCTTAATTACCAGCTTCTGTATCAATTTCCTTCTCTATGATTGACCAGACGCCCTCAGTGTTAGCACTACACTCCATCAAACACCTTTTTCTTGTTGGATCGAGAAGAAGCACGGCAACTTTCGATATTGACCACAAAGCCATGTCTGGAGAATCTTTGCTCGCATCGAGTCCTCAAGTGATCTCACAAGCCTGCATTGCCACTCTGTCAAAAATAGATGAGCTCGCATGCTTCCCTGACTTGTTTTGCCTGTGGTAGTAATTGTACAGAATGATAGCCGTGTGAATCTGCAAAACCACAAGTTGGCGTGCCGAGTTAGCAGCTAATCAGTTGTATGCTATATATATGTAAGCAGAGAAGTAAAAAAATGGAATATACACAAACAAAATGTTCTCTTTTGCGGATATACACAAACAAAATGTGACAAGCATTTCATGAATACGACAGGAAACTAGACTAATACAATTGCAATGGTAAATTAACAGGGGGGTAATGTAAGCATGACCTAGCAAAGGCTGCAATCCGACAAAGCAAGCTAGCCTCGGGTGGTACCGGATGCCATGATGCGCCGCAACAATGTCACTAAGCCTGCCATCCTCTGACGTGGCGCATTTTCGCCACCGCCAAGGGAGACCACGCCGCCGCCGTCACCGTCATTCCCATTGCATAGAGTGTTCTACTCAACGGTGCGCGTGTGGTTGTGTGCTCCATTGCGCTTGCCTATTGGGCCTCCAATATGTGCATCTAGGCAGGCCGCTCCAACTCAACCAGTTCACTGTTTATTAAGCCCATCACCTTGCCCATCAAAAAAAAAACCGCCTCGCCTGGCTTATTCCTCCTATCTCCGGAGAGGAAGCCACCCTCTACTCAACTCTCCTGCGGCGGCACAGTGGTAGAGAGAGATCACAAGGATGATTCCTCCGTACGCCCGCTACCAATGACGACACACTACCTACGAGCATTTCTGTGTGTGTACCGGTACCACTCTGATCCACACCCTTCCTCCTGGTTTTTGTCAGTATATTTATTGGCATAAAATTTCTGGTTGGTAACACTAATAATCATCTAAATCCAAGCAAGTAAACTGTAGAGACATGTCTCTGTAGACACAAAGACTATATACTTATCTCTTGACGCTCTAGGATGAAAATTAATAAAACTGACAGTTTATATCTGATAGCGGCAACACCTTGTCATCTAAAAAAGGGGAAACAACATACATGGATATAAACAATTATAGGCAGTAATGATAAAATCTGACATGTTCTATGCTCCCCCACCCCCCACCCCCCTCCCACATTGGCACACCACGCACCTTTCCCAAGCGGAAGTGAAAACCCACCAGGCGGCCTAGCTATGCATGTAATCCAACGGGCACACCACGCGGCGGTGCTCTGCTTCTCGGGCGCCATGGAGCACCGCTCCAGGCCCTGCGGTAGCACGGGCTTCACCAAGTTCTCCACGAGCAGCTTCACCGCCTCTTCCATCTGCTCCACCCCTCGTCTGTCGGGGCAGATACCACCCAACCGATCCGAATGCTCCGCATCCACCAATTCGAGCTCTAGGGTTTGGTGGTAGGTGGTTGGCATTGCAGCGGGCTAGGGGTTATGTATGGAGATTGGAGATAGAGATCGAAAGAGCGAGGAAACACGGTCGAGGCTGGAAATGTAGACCAGTGCTACAGATACAATAACTTTCTGCATGCACGATCGCTGCATGATGGACAAAAGCATCTGTTGGATCGCATCATTTACAAATCAGCACTATTTAAGAAAGGCGTCGTCCAAAAATCATGATCGCATTGTCGTGTGCAGAGTAGTTTCAGAAAATGTAACGTGCGTGACGTCGCAAGAAAGGCCTTGGCCGTCAATCCTCGTGGAATCGGTAGATGGCCTGATGAGGAAGCCTTGAAGATGACAGCTCTGCTCTCTGTGTGTGGACGGATTGCAACTGGCTGGAACTTTTCTTTCCGTTATGAATTGGTTTCCCTGGGCTATTGCACGCTACGGATCACTATGTTATGACGCAATGGGAGGAGGCTTCGAGGCTTTTTTTTAAACAGTTTAGACCCAAACGTTCATACATACGCGCATACACTCAATCATATCAACACATGCACATACACATCCTACTCATATGAGCATCTCTAAGAGACTAAGCCGGCACATCATCATGAGATTGACGAAGTCATAACAGAAGCATTCGTAGTCGACGGTAACGTCTACTCTCACTGAACACATGTCACCAGAAGGCCTAAAATAAATCCAGAAAAATACGAACAACAATGTCAAGCCTAGGACTTGAACTCTGAATGCTGGTATGGGATCTGCTCGTGGTGATCTATTGGATGTACGATTTGCAAAGCTTTAAGGCAAAGACTTTAATTACGACATGCAATCTTATGTAATAACCGTGGGACGCAAGTACCTAGAAAGAAAAGGTAGACTTAGATCTCACCGCCCTTGCCGAAGACAAGGATGTATTCGGCCGCCAAGGATGCATCTTCTATGATTTTCAACACCATTCCTTTGCCCTTGAGGTTCTAGCCCAACGCTGATGCTATGTTCCGAGGGTCCTTCATCGCCCAGGTGATGGCCCCATGAAACCGAAGTCCCGGGATGCCATTCAAATTGGGCACACACAAGTCTACTCTCTCCTACCAGCTCACTCCATTTTTGCATCCTTTGCGGTTGAGGGCACTTGATACTCGTTTAAGTTTCAGGATCATTCCTACCATATTGGTTCTGCCACAGCTTCTCCTCAGCACAGTCATACTTCATCACAAACCATGTCTTCATCTAGCAAGCACCTTGCCCATTCTGATTTTTCTGCTTCTCGTGATGGGGCCAATTGTCGCAATGAAATTATTGTTGGCACTGGAACTCAAGAATTGTTTATGGTGCCAATCAACATGTCTTCTGCTGAACCGAACACCTATAGTGGGCCTATCAAGGTTGAACATGGTACGTTTCACCATTTTCCGATACTTATGCAAGATCCATTTCTCTCATGTATTTATTCCTTTCTGATAAACTAACATAAAATAGACAACATATTGCCTGGTACTAATACTATCACTCCTTTCTCCTAATCTGATTTGTGTGAGTTGCAACTATTTGGCTACTCTGAAGTAGAGATAGTTCCTATCATGAACTTCTAATATACCCGCAATCATAAATGTGGAATTCACCCTTTTTGCAATAAATATTGCATCAGAAGTATACCAACATTCCCACAAAGAAAGAAGTGTACTAACATATGTGGAATCGTATGTCTGGAAATTGTGGCTGTACTGAGAAAAGTTCCTAAACTAAATACAATGTCAATGGTTTTTCCTCTATAATTGGTTGTCAGCAACAACATTATGCCACTAAGAAGCTTAGAACTCAGTATTACTCACAACTACGTACCCTAACTAGATTACATTATTTTTTCAGCCAAAAAAATAGAAACTAGAATGGCGGACAAGGATGAAGACAATCTGCGACTCCTTCTAGAAGAAGAGAACGATCTTATCTCATGTGTTGCAACCATGGTATCAAACCAGTGTAATGCTAGTGGTAGACAATGGATGCCTGTGGAACAACTTAATGCAGAGGTTTGTTATGCAAGATTATTCATTTTTTTTCAATTTCTGGCATTCTAAAAATTAACTCTAACCGCCTTGATTAACACTAGCTAGTACGGCGAAGCATAGTTTTTGGGTTGTACAATTGGTATTAGTTTTTGATTTCAATTAGTATACTTGAATTTTTAAATTAAAAGACATGCTTTTGATTTATATAGTGATTCCTTAATTAGCATCATTGAATAAAAATAACAACATTTCCATCTGAATGTGTGATTTGTTCATATCAACAGGGAAACTTAACATGTTATATGATGGAAAGACTAAAAAAGTGTCATGTTACATTTGTGTTAGTTTGTATCCAAAATTCGGTTCACTAAGGAACTATGTTTGTCAAGGCGACTTTGGTGGTAAAATGAATATGTGATGTTGTTAAGAATCACATGACCCTTCAGTAGCCTTCTTTCTTTTTTAGAGGAAAATATCCGTCAATAAACCTTGAGCTTGCAGTTATTTTAAAATATTATAAACCCTTAGCATTATTGCCTCATGCACATAGAATTGTGGACAACCCACTCCGAACTCACTTCCACGGTGTTCCACCGTTCATCATCGTCAACCTTCTGGAATGTGTTGATTACTTGATTTCTCTTTTATGGTAGTGTGCATTAATTTTGTAAAATTTAACTCGCGGATCTAACATAGCTCGCAACCTTTTTGAATGTTTGTGGACCGAAGTCTACAACCCTCTACATGCTATTATCGAATATCAATTATTTTACCATAAACTAATTAGTAAATTCAATACTTGCTTGCGTTGTAGGATCCCGTCAACATGGTACAAGTTGCATTTTACCTCATGACCTCATTGTTTGCCGGTTATTTTCAGAGAAGTAATATATCATATCCTTCGGACTACGCACACAACTAGGAGTAAAATTTTAAACCATTATTTAGCACCACCCTTTAATAAGAAAGGAAACAACTTAAGAATATAGTAATAGGGAATATTTCCTCGTGAGCAAATAGGGTGGCAATATCACTGAATTTAGTAACGTGTGTCACAACAGTTTCAGATTCATAACCATGAAAAGGATTGGATTCGACTAAAGTAATTAATTCGGGATCAACAGAGAATTCATAATCCTTATATCAGTAACAAAGATAGGAGAAGTAGCAAACTTAGGATCGTATTTCATTCTCTCTATCATAGCATTTTTCTTTCAGCTTACTTAGCAATTTCTTAAGATCATCTCTCTCATTACAAGCAAGAAATTCTCTGGCAATCTCCCCATCCATAACATAACCCTTAGGTACTTTAGGCATTTCAAATCTAGTAGGAGAGCTAGGCATAATAGGTGAATCATAATTTTCATCAGTTTCACCATTCTCAAGTTCTTTAGCTTTTGCACAGTGTTCATGAAGAAATCCACCTAGTGGCACACTTTTATCAAGCAAATTAAGTATTAGAATCATCACAAGTTTCATTTATAACAAAAGTAGTATCATCAATTACTTGCGACATATCAGAACGAATAACAGGTGGCGGTGTCGCAAACCTACCTAAAACAGAAGGTGAATCAAGTACATAGCTAGATGTCAGTTTCTTACCTCCCCTCGTCTTAGAGGGTACAATCTTGGTTTTAGCGTCTTTTAGATTCTTCACAGTGACAACCAGATATAATTCCCAAGTGACTCAATAATAGAACTATGCTCCCTGGCAACGGCGCCAAAAAAGGTCTCGATAACCCACAACTATAGGGGATTGTGACAATCTTCGAGGATAGTATTTCACCCAATTTTTTTGATTCGACACAAGGGGAGCCAAAGAATATTTATGAGTTTTAACATTTGAGTTGTTAATTCAACCACACCTGAAGAACTAAACATCTGTAGCAAAGTGTTTAGTACCACAGTAGTTTGGTAGTTTGATGGCAGTGGTAACAGTAGCAATAGTAACAGGAACAGTAATAATACCAGTTTTGTAGTGATTGTAAGAGCAGCAGTAGTAGCAACAGTAACTTAACAAAGATCAATATGAGAAAAGCATATGCATTTGATTGGCGATGGATATTTGTGTTGGATTGCATTCATCATGTAACAGTCACAACCTAGAGCGATACACAATAGATCCAATTCATCAATTCAATGTAGGCATGTATTTATGTAGCCATACATGCTTATAGTAAGAACTTTCATAACAACTTTTGTCCTACACTCCGGTACCAGGGGGTCCATAAGGAAATCTAAGGGATATTAAGGCCTCCTTTCAATAGAGAACCGGAAAAAAAAACATTAACACTGAATGAATACATGAACTCCTCATACTACGGTCATCACCGGAGTGAATCCCAAATATTGTCACCTTGGGGTCTGCGGATCATAACACATAATAGATGCATATAACTTGCAAAATAGGATCCAAAACTCACTTATATTCATGAAAACATAATAGGTTCAGATCTGAAATCACGACGCACGGGCCCTAGTGACAAGTATTAAGCATAGCAAAGTCATAGCAACATTAACATCAGAGCATAGTGGATACTAGGGACCAAGCTCTAACAAATTGACTCGATTACATGACAAATCTCAACCAACTCCATCACCGTCCAGCAAGTCTACGAAGAAATTTCTCACTTCCGGTGGTGAGCATCATGGAATTGTTGATGAAGAAAGGTTGATTATGACGATGATGGATCCCCCTCTCTAGAGCCCGGACGGACTTCAGAACATCCCTCTTGATGAAGAACGGGAGGTGACAGCAGCTCCGTATCGTAAAAAATGATGAAACTTCTTCTCTTATTTTTTTCTCGCGGAAACGGAATTTATAGAGTTGGAATTAGGTAGACGGCCGCCAAGGGAGTAGGCGCGCCCTATTGCCTTGTGAGCAATGGATGGCCCCCCTCCGGTGGATCTTCGTTCCAGTATTTTTTTAATTATTCCATACAAAATCTCCGCAAAGTTACGTCACATTCTGAGAACTTTTATTTCTACACAAAAACATTGCCATGGTAGTTCTGCTGAAAACAGCGTCAGTCCGAGTTAGTTCCATTCAAATTGTGCAAACTAGAGTCCAAAATAAGAGCAAAAGTGTTTGGAAAAGTGGATACGACCACTACTAGGGAAAACTTTATACACAGAACTTTAGCAGTAGCGCTTGTTAAAAGAGCACGCTACTGCTAGATATCAGTAGCGCGTGCAAAATAAGCGCGCTGCAGGTGGACATATATCAGTAGCGCGTCTCACTGAAAACTCGCTACTACTAAAATTCTAATCACTTAGCCGATGGGCTACATATAGTAGTAGCGATCTTCCAAAAACCGCGCTACCGCTAATAAACTTATAGCAGCGCATTTATGTGTAAACCGCTACTGCTAACGAAAAGAAAATGAAATGAAAAACAAATAGAGAAGTAAATGAAAATGAAAGAAATAGAAAAAGGAGAAAGGAAAAATATAAAATGTAAAGAAAAATGAATGAAAAAGGGAAAAAATGATGAAGACGTAGCACTAGCGCGCTCTCTGAAACGCGCTATAGCTAACTTAGATATAGCGCGTTTTCTATAACGCGCTACCGTTACTTTTGACTTAACCAAAAACAGTTTCCCCCCGGCCACCACTTCTCCCCCAAATCGATCCCTCGCCCCACTTCGCCGCCGTCTCCCACACTTCGCCGTCGCCCCCACTTCGCCGTCGTCTCCTGCCGGCGTCGACGCCGCGCTCATCCTCACGGCCGCCGCCCGAGGCCGCCCAGCCTCACCGCCGCCGCCTCTCGGGCCTCCTTCGACCTCACCGTCGCCTCCCCTAGACCTCACCGCCGCCGCCCTCGACCTCACCGCCCCCGAGCCCGCCAAGACCGCCGCGTCCCGATCCTGAGCCCGCCCACCCCGCCCCTACCTCCGTCGCCAAGCACCTCCCCGCCACCGTCTCTCCCATCTCTGTAAGCCCCCCAACCCATCCTTTTTAGTTAATAGATGTTAATGTTAAGTAGTAGATAATGTTGATGTTTTTTAGTTAGGGTAATAATAGACGATGTTAAGTAGTAGATATTGTAGATGTTAATTAGTTCAGTAGGGTTTAGTTTTTGAATTGAGTTTGTTTAACTAGATGTTAATTAGGGCAGTAGGGTTTAGTTTAGAGTAAAGTTTAGTTCAGTAGTTAACTAAATATAATCTATATTTGGTTTTTGAATTGAGTTTGAGAGAGCATGTGATTTGTGTAGATTTTCTTGAAGTGTCAAACGCTAGGACATGCAAATTTGAAGTGGTCAGGATATATGCAAATTCCTCAATTGTGTTTGCCCATGTTTCGGTTATGCCCAAGTGGCCTTTTGTTGTTTCCAGGGAATGAAGCTGAGTGGTCTATGTTTTGCCGGAATGTTGATTCATTTCCGTTCTGGCAAATTTCAGGTTCTCGATTTGTCCACTTTTTAGCAAAGGTCATGCCGAAATTTTCCGTGAGTTTCGGCATGACTTGTGCTACAAACTAGGACATATCGAGTACCTGGGATTTGCCGCACCAGGAAGGAGTCAACGTTCCTGCAATACATAGGCCTTTTGTATGTCATTATTCATTTTATTAGATCTAGAATTAATTTACTAGATTTAATCATAGGAAACATGGCTAGCAACGATGAAGGACAAGGTTCTGGTGATTGCGGCAGATGAATTTTTTATCCTTGCCGACGATCAACCGATGGCATCGGGGACTGAGACCGACACGCAGACCGGTGCTGAGACTGAGACCGGCGCTGAGACTCAGACCGGCATCGAGACCGGCGCTGAGACTGAGACCGGCGCTGCCTCGGGGAGCGGAGCCGGTGTAGAACCGAAAGCAAAGAGGCAACAACTTCCTAACAAACTCAAGACTACTAGACTGGTGGTCACGGAGGTGGACGACGGCAATTTTGAGCCAAAGGCGCCCGAGGAAGCGCGTCGATGCTACGGCAATCAAATAGGCTGCATCGTACGGAACCGCCACCATCAACAATGAGAAGCTACCGAAGATATAAAATATGAGGAGCTCCCTCCTAAAGAAGTTTCACTAGATATTCTTGTTCCCGGGCCGGAATGAGAAGGATTATGAAGATCCAGATGAGGACCCGGCAATGAAGAAGATAAATAAACACGCCATGACCAAGTTTAGCAATGCGTTGGCCGCCTGGAAAAATCGAGTGAAAGCAAAGATCATCGACAAGAAGGAACCCTACTCCGAGATTGTAAAGGATAATCCGACAATCACGGAAGAGCAGTTTCAAATATTCAAGGAGGCTTGCGAGGCCGAGGCTGCCAAAAAGTCTCAGTACATGAAGGGGCTCCAAGAGAGGAACATTGGGAGCCACCACCTCGGAAGCCGTGGTTACGTCGGAAAGAGGTCCAAATGGGCCAAGGAGGACGCGGAAGCCGCGAGTCTGGGCATCCCAGACCCCTTGGCGGATTTCACCGTCCTGCAGGAGCGTGACGTCCTCAGGGCCCGGCACCGTTGGGACCCAGTGAAGAAGGTTTACGAGACAACACCGGTCATTACGGAGTTCATGAGACTGCTGGTAATTTTAGTTTCTGATCAATTCGACTGCACACGTTAGTCATATTTGTAAACGATCCTTGTGCCTTTTGCAGAGAGAGCAGCACCGGATTGCGGCCGAAAGCGACTCGTCGTCTGAGGCATTGGCGAGGCCCAAGTGGGACACTCCATTCAATCGGGCGTTGAACATATTGAAACGACAACCGGTGGATACTCGACCGTCGTATGGACGCGTGCACAATGTCGGAGACGGCGCCACGTGGAAGAAGTACTACCGTCAGACCACGGAGGAGAGAAAGGAAAGACGGAGGTTAACTGAAGAAAACATCGACAAGAAGGTTGAGATTGCGGTTGAGAAGAAATCACCTCAGACAGTCGCAACAGCGGTAGCTGCCACAAAACAGGTGGTTGCAGATTTGTCTACTTCCTTGGTGACGGGTGTTATCACTTGGACAAGGCAAAATCCAGAAAAAAATGCAGAGGACTTTCCCCTTGCCGACTTCTTGGGGAGCAGCTCGACTAGCGTTGCACCAGCACCTGCTCCCGCACCAGCTCCCACACCAGCTCCCACACCTGCTCCCGCACCGGACATGCTCGGTGGTGCTTCGTCTTTGGCTGAGCTCGACGCCCTCACGGTATCTGTCACACCGGCCTCCTTCAATATAAATGTATAATCTCCCGTTTTCGTTGCCTTTCGGATGTCTCACGTCGTAGACTTTTCTTTGCAGGCCAACGAAACCCCGTGGACCATATTGTACACCATCGGCGACCAGAAGGTGGACGTGGGGAAGGCGACGATAATGAAGCCGAAGGAACCATTGTTCCACAGCCGACCGATCCCCCCGAACGTCTTCAAGGTTTCCGTGGCCAGTGTCAAACCGGGCCACGAGAATTTGCCTCCTCCAATACTAGTGGGGGATGACGACGAGACATCGCGGCGGCTTGGTGATTGTTGCAATGGGTGGGTCCTGTTGTGGCCAAAGAGTCTGCTTCATATGGAGGCGGCCGGGAGCACACCCACGAGCACGCAGCCTCAGCAAGGTATGAACATCAACACCCCACCTCCCCAATTAGCGTTGGGTGTCGGGTTGGGTGATAGCGGACGGGGTAAGGAGGAGGCTCCATTAGTCGCTGATGACGTCGCCATGGATGAGGATGAGGACGACGATGGCGCTGAACAGTATGTCTATACTGGCGCCTCCTCAGTGTTTGAGCGTCATGAGTCGGTGCCTGAATTGTCGTCTCAATGTATTATGGACGACCTTCCAGTAGTAAAGAAGTCTAGGAAGAGAGCGAGGAAAGGCAAAAAAACTGATTCTATGATCCAGCCGCCTCAGCAGCCTCGGCTTCAGGACCATATAGATATCCCCGATGCAGATAAATGGCATATCCCCGGTCAACCAATCCTACCTGCAACAGCGCTACGGGCCAGATTCGGCGATCTAAGGAGACTTTATGATGATGTGCTGCGGGTAGAGAAAGGCCTCATCGCCTCGAAAGATCCAGGATAGCCACTCTACGTGGTTAACATTCCGCGGCAAATGTCGTACGTCGACAGCTTCCCCGCGGATAAGTTCTTCCTCCGATTCGATTATATATTCGACATGTTTCACGTGAAGAAGCTGGATTTTACGTTTGTCCGCCTTTATGCCTTGCACATGAACTACATTACACTACTAGGGAAAACCTTATACACAGAATCTTAGCAGCAGCGCGGCATAAAAAGAGGCGCTGCTACTAATTAGTAGCAGCGCGGTTACGGAAAGCGCGTTACTGGTGCAAATTTAGCAGTAGCGCATGATGTTTAAACCACGCTGCTACAAAAATCCACCGACAGTACACAACGACCTAAGTTTACCTGTAGCGCGGCGTCAGGAAGCGCGCTGCTGCTAATGCCATAGTAGTAGCGCTCTTTTTAGTCACGTCGCTGCTGCTAATTTTGAAATTGTCCACACGGTTGGCCCGTTTAGCAGTAGCGCGTGATAGGAAAGCGCGTTGCTGCTACGCTCTTAGCAGCAGCGCACTTTTGCTCCCGCGCTACTGCTAAGATGCAGCACCCACCACCTTTTTCCACCTCCCCCTCCCCATCTCCTCTCCTCCCTTTCCCCTACCTCCCACATCCTCCCTCTCTCACTCTTCTTCTTCCTCAATACTTCTCCCCCCATTACTCTCCCTCTTCTACCTACCTTTCTCTCTCTTCATTACTCCTAGCTATAACACACCACCTCCATTAATGCATCTCCTTTCTCTTTTTCCTTCCCCCTCCACTAGTTGAAGTTGTCTCCTCCCAACACTAGTGCAGAACCGGGCAATAGCACCGGTTCGTAAGGGCCTTTAGTGCCGGTTCGGTAACCGGCACTAAATTGTGGGCACTAAAGGCCCCCCCTTTAGTACCGGTTCAGCATGAACCAGTGCTAAAGGGCAACCACGTGGCACGAGCCAGCTCCGTGGGCGCGTAGGACATTAGTAACGGTTGGTAACACCAACCGGTACTAAATGTTTGGGTGTGTTTTGGTTTTATCTTTTATTTTTACTTTAATTTTGTGTTTTCAATTTAATTTAGTGATTGTTTTACATTATAATGAGTTGTTAAATCATTAGGTGATTAGTTTGACTGGATGCATGGATCCTAGCTAAGTCATCAAGTATATGTCATATCCATATTATATATACTTGATCACCTACTTAAGTGATCGAGGTAATATGGATATGGCATATACTTGATCACTTAGCTAGAATCCATCCAGTTGAAACTAATATGCAATTTCTTTCATAAATGATATAATAACTCATCATCATCATATTAATTAATATAAAAACTCTTGCATCATATATATCATCACCAACGGTTTTCATAGCAAAGATATCATCGAGTTCAACATGGTAATGATATTATAAGCGTTCATAACACCACAAAAGCAAATCACTCTTTGAGATTAAGTTCAGGACGAAGAACACGGACATGAGAGGACAAGTACTAAGAGCATGAACTAGCTAATTAATCGCTCATGTTGCTCTCTCTCAGGTAAAATAGCATAGAACATGTATAGCTTTGCTGATTCATCATATTGGAGCATGCAGATGAACCTGTCTCCTAATCGTGGGTTGCGCTTCTGATTGCTGCCCCCTAGTACTTCTCTGTGATCGTTCACAATTTTGCTCCAGTCTTTTACTATTAAGCATTCCTCGCTATTAGAAATCCTGAATGCACTAAAGTGCATCGTAGGATATCTTGGCCGTAAGCTAACAATATTCATGGTACCTTTAGTCTCGATCCAATCAGGCACAACATTCATCGGGAGTCCCTGTTGAAGAACATCGTATAGTAACATACGTAGCAATGAAGTTTAGCTTAAAAAATAATGCATGCAAAAGATGCACTGAGGAGAAATAGTAGAAATCTTACCATCTTTCCTAAATATATGTGACCGTAGTTCAGTACGAACACTATTGGTCGCACGTTTTGAGTACTAACATTTCTAAATGCAGGAAAGAAATTTGTCTTGACGGCATCAAGATCCTCAAGCCATGAAACATAATGACTTGTCTCCTCGCAGTTTAGTTCAGCCCCGGGACAGTGGACGGTCCTGTCTACCAAGCGCCGGACATGATTGCTTGAATGGAAGTAAGTTGTCAATATAAATTGAGATCTATTAATTATTCAACTGGTTCAAATAATCTCATATCGAAGACATAAATATGGTTGAGAAACTCACATAATGGTAGAACTGGAGGCGTCTGCACATCGACCCAGATGACTCTATTACCTTCAGTATCATCTTCCGGACGAATATCAAAGGTGATAACCATATCAGGCTCAAATGCATAAGCCTTGCATAGTGCTTGCCAAGTTTTGCAAAATAGGTGTACGTGTCTGCATTGTATAATTTGATGTTGAAGGTATAACCATGCTCGGTCTTCAAGTAAACTCTTTTTACCTCCATAGTTTTGTTAGGACTAAAACCTATCTTATCTAAGACAAAAATTCTTGCATGGCATGGGATACGCTAGTAGAATAGTGAAAAATTAAAATTAAAAGTTGAAGCAAATGAAGCATAAGTCATGCTTAATTACGAAAAAAGACTTGTCGTTGTGACTTACTGTATCCACTTTGAAGTTCTCATCCAGCTTGATGCTGAAGCGTCTATCATCAACTAGAAAATTTCTGCCGCACAAGCCGTGCTGGTCTTCGCAGTATTCGCACATAATGAAATCGTGTTCGTCGTCAGACGACATTCCTATGTTCATAGGTGAAACATTAAACACTTATTAGTTTTATTAATTCAACTAATTCTGTTAATTCAACTAGTTCAACTAATTAATTGAACTAATTCAACTAAGCACTTACGAAAAATATACCTAATTAATTGAACTAATTCAACTAACTAGTTCAACTAATTAATTCAACTAAACTAGTTCTATTTATTTTTTACTAAAAATAAGGTAGCTAGTTCTATATAATAAAATGTTAATTAGATAATGAAATCTCATATAACTAAATATGTTCATATATAGGTGAAACATTAAACACTTACTAGTTGTATTAATTCAACTAAATAAACTAGTTCTATTAATTCAACTAAGCATTTACTAAAAATAAACTAGTTCTATTAATTTCTTACTAAAATAAAGTAGGTAGTTCTATATAGTAATATTTTGATTAGATCATCAAATCTCATATACCTAAATTTTCTAACTAAAAATAAACTTGTTCTATTAATTTTCATACTAAAAATAAACTAGTTATATTAATTCAACTAGATCAAATCTCATATATATACCTAATTAATATCTAGTTATACTAATTCAACTAGTTCAACTTGTTCTAATTCATGTAAAATATATTTGACATTAATATTTAACATCTTTTCCATATAATTCATCTAACATTAACATTCTAACATTATTATCTACGTAATTTATCTAACATTAATCTAAACAACAGAAAATAGAAAATAAGTAAAAACAATGTGTGTGTGTGTGTATGTGTGTGTGTGTACGAGCGGGGGGCGGCGGCGTACGGGCGGCGGCGGGCGACGACGGGGACGGGCGCACGGCGGGCGAGAGGCGGCGGCGACGGGCGCGGCGGCGGCGACGGCGGTGACGGCGACAACGGGTGGCGGGGGCGACGGCGACAACGGGTGGCGTGGGCGACGGCGGTGACGGCGACGACGGGCGGCGGGGGCGGCGCGCGATGGGCGACGGGCGCGGCGAAGAAGTTAGATCGAGAAGAAGTACTGGTGGTCGATGAAACTGATTTTTTCGTAAGTGCCATATATATAGGAGGGGTCTTTAGTACCGGTTGGAGCCACCAACCGGTACTAAAGGCCAATTTTTGCCAGGGCAAGGGACGGGAAATAGCCCCTTTAGTACCGGTTCGTGGCTCCAACCGGTACTAAAGGGTGGCCTTTAGTACCGGTTGGAGCCACAAACCGGTACTAAAGGGACGCGCTGCGGTGCGCAAAGTTTAGTCCCACCTCGCCGAGCGAAGGGCAGCCGCACTGGTTTATAAACCCAGTCGCGACTGCTCCTTCGAGCTTCTCTATATAGCAGGCTTCTGGGCCTAACTAGGGCGCGCTGCCCTGTGAGTCTGCTGGCCCTTCTGGGTCTGCATTTGCACACCCTAGGTCTGGCAGGCCCACTAGGTAGCACGCCAACAAATTTTTTATATAGTTTTTTCTTTTCTGCATTATTTATTTTCTTCTATTTATTTTTGAGTAATTTTTTATATAGTTTTTTCTTTTCTATATTATTTTTTCTTCTATTTATTTTTGAGTAATTTTTTGTATAGTTTTATTCTTTTCTGCTTTATTTATTTTCTTCTATTTATTTCTGAGTAGTTTTTTTGTGACCCTCTCTACTCTGTCGCACATGCTATGCGGGTGAAATGATGATACCATGCCAAGTTTCAACATTTTCAGAGTTCATTTTGTAGTGATTTTCAATTTCACGGTCATTTAGCTCTCTAAACAATTAGGTAAATGACCGAAAAACAACAAATGATGTCAGAACATGTTGGAAATTGATGACGTCGCTTTGAATGCTGCATACTGAACACAAAAGAAGTCCGGAGCTCAAATAAGTTTAAAAAATATTGAAGTGCCCGTGTAACAGATGAGTTCTTGTCCGAAACCATGATACTCCGAAAGAGTTTGTCCAGTTTGTACACGAAGTGCTTCCAGTTTTTGCCGTGACCCTCTCTACTCTTTCGCACATGCTATGCGGGTGAAATGATGATACCATGCCAAGTTTCAACATTTTCAGAGTTCATTTTGTAGTGATTTTCAATTTCACGGTCATTTAGCTCTCTAAACAATTAGGTAAATGACCGAAAAACAACAAATGATGTCAGAACATGTTGGAAATTGATGACGTCGCTTTGAATGCTGCATACTGAACACAAAAGAAGTCCGGAGCTCAAATAAGTTTAAAAAATATTGAAGTGCCCGTGTAACAGATGAGTTCTTGTCCGAAACCATGATACTCCGAAAGAGTTTGTCCAGTTTGTACACGAAGTGCTTCCAGTTTTTGCCGTGACCCTCTCTACTCTTTCGCACATGCTATGCGGGTGAAATGATGATACCATGCCAAGTTTCAACATTTTCAGAATTCATTTTGTAGTGATTTTCAATTTCACGGTCATTTAGCTCTCTAAACAATTAGGTAAATGATCGAAAAACAACAAATGATGTCAGAACATGTTGGAAATTGATGATGTCGCTTTGAATGCTGCATACTGAACACAAAAGAAGTCCGGAGTTCAAATAAGTTATTAAAAATAAAAAAGAGGTGAAATGCTAGTTAATTTGCTTCAAGCCTTTCGGAATAGTGTAGACTGCACTGCACATAGCTCAGTGCAATCTATGTTATTCCGAAAGGCTTGAAGCTAATCAACATGCAGGTGATCATTGCGCCTCTTCGTCATTGCCTGTGCACTCACGGCTTATAAACCACTCATACTGCCTCTCTCTTGGCGAGGTGGGACTAAAAATCAGCTTACTAAGAAACTCTAGTACCGGTTCATGGCATGAACGGGTACTAAAGGTCTTCGTGGGGGCGCCAGCCTGACCACAGCCGCACTGGCCACATTAGTACCGGTTCGTGGCATGAACCGGTACTAAAGGTTGCCCACGAACCGGTACTAATGATGCCCACCCGCCTAGCCGTTGGAACCGGCACTAATGGTCACATTAGTGCCGGCTCAAATTCAAACCGACACTAATGTGCTTCACATTTGATCCTTTTTCTACTAGTGCAAATTAGGTATCTAGGTAGATGTAGCATTTAGTTAAGTGACCTATTTGCCCCTAACTAGATCTATCTTTGTCAAGAAGAGCTTTGTGCACTTTTGATCTCCCTACAACATCATCTCCACCGTGTGCTCGATCTCGAGATAGAGGTGATTAAAATTTCATGCTTTTGCAAAATGGAAATATGTTTATGTGTGTGTGATATGTTTATGGAAATTTTGTGTGTGGCATGAGTTGACGCCAAATTGTGCTTTTGAGTTGCCTATGTTTTGCCGAAATGTCGATTTATTTCCGTTTCGGCGAATTCCGGGCAAACTCTAGATCTATATATGTCCTATTTTTAAGGAAGGTCATGCCGAATTTTTGTATGACTTTGATGAATGCACGCATTTTTATAATCAATTTTTTTATTATTATCGTGCAGAGTTGACGATGGTCAGTGGAACGATGGTGGACGGGTGGTTGCGATCGGCTGTGCAGGACATGAAGGAAAATAACCTGACAGAGGTTTTATGTCCGTGTCAAAAATGCAAAGGAATAGTTTGGCTCGACCCCCATGATGATGGTCGTGTCGAAGCGCACCTGCTCATGACTGGTTTCATGGATGGCTAAACTCGGTGGATAATTGAAGATGAGGATGACGATGTTGAGGATGCCGACGGGGCGGGCAATGATGACACGGGGCAAGACGAAGAGATGATCGATAATGGCGGCGGGGAAGAGGCCAGACATGGCGGCGGGGAAGGGGCCGGACATGGCGGCGGAGAGAACGACATGGACTCCACGCAACAGAGTTCGTAGGTACTAAGTTCAATCGTGCGGGACCCTCATGTTCAAGCATTGCTTCGCAAGGAGACGAGTACTGAGAGAGCTGCTTCTAGAGATGAGGCTAAGCTGGAGCAACTGGTGGTAGACTCGAACACTCCATTGTATGATGGTTGCAATCCTGAGGTGACCCGCTTGAGTTTCACACTCCAACTCCTGAAGACGAAGGCTAAAAACAAATGGACCGACACTAGCCTCGATGAGCATCTCAAGTACCTAAAGGATGTTCTTCCCGCGGGTAATCTATGTCCTAGTAGTGTTGATGAGGCCAAGAAGATCGTGTGTCCTCTTGATCTGCCACACGTTAGATACCATGCATGCATCAACGATTGCATAATTTATCGGAAGGAGCACGCGGAAAAAACAAGCTGTCCGGTGTGCAATGCTTCTCGATACAAGAAGGCTGGGAAGAAATGTCCCCAGAAAGTGGTATGGTACTTACCGATCACTCCCCGTCTCCAGAGGTATTTTGTAGATCCCAAGGAAGCAAAGCTAATGCGCTGGCACGCGGAGAGGAAGAAGCCCGACGATGGAGATGATTCAAAGCTGAGACACGTCAAGGATGGAAGCCAGTGGAGAGAGTTGAACAGCTTATATCGGTATTTTGGATGTGATGCAAGGAACATCGTGCTCGGCGCGTGTACCGATGGCATGAATCCGTTTGGCAATCAGAACACCAACCATAGCACATGGCCCGTGTGTGTATGGATGTACAACCTCCCCCCTGGTTGTGCATGAAATCGAAGTACATGTTGGGGAACGTAGCAGAAATTCAAAATTTTCTTACGTGTCACCAAGATCTATCTATGGAGAAACCAGCAACGAGGGGAAGGAGAGTGCATCTACATACCCTTGTAGATCGCTAAGCGGAAGCGTTCAATAGAACGGGTTGAAGGAGTCGTACTCGTCGTGATCCAAATCACCGGAGATCCTAGTGCCGAACGGACGGCACCTCCGCGTTCAACACACGTACAGCCCGACAACGTCTCCCATGCCTTGATCCAGCAAGGAGAGAGGGAGAGGTTGAGGAAGACTCCATCCAGCAGCAGCACAACGGCGTGGTGGTGGTGGAGGAGCGTGGTACTCCAGCAGGGCTTCGCCAAGCACCGCAAGAGACGAGGAGGGAGAGGGGTAGGGCTGCGCCAAGAAGGAGAGGAACTCGTGTGTGTTGGAGCCTCCAATACCTCAAGTATATATAGGGGAAGGGGAGGGGCTGCGCCCCCACCTAGGGTTCCCTCCCTAGGGGTGGCGGCAGCCCCCAGATCCCATCTGGTTGGCGGCAACAAGGGGGAGAGGGGGAGGCGCACCTGGGGTGGGCCTTAGGGCCCATCTGCCCTAGGGTTTGCCCCCCTTCCCTCTTGGAGGCGCCTTGGGCCTTGGTGGGGGGGCGCACCAGCCCACCTGGGGCTGGTCCCCTCCCACACTTGGCCCATGCAGCCCTCCGGGGCTGGTGGCCCCACTTGGTGGACCCCCGGACCCCTCCGGTGGTCCTGGTACACTACCGGTAAAACCCGAAACTTTTCTGGTGACCAAAACAGGACTTCCCATATATAAATATTTACCTCCGGACCATTCCGGAACTCCTCGTGACGTCCGGGATCTCATCCGGGACTCCGAACAACATTCGGTAACCATGTATATCTATTCCTTATAACCCTAGCGTCATCGAACCTTAAGTGTGTAGACCCTACGGGTTCGGGAACCATGCAGACATGACCGAGACATTCTCCGGTCAATAACCAACAGCGGGATCTGGATACCCATGTTGGTTCCCACATGTTCCACGATGATCTCATCGGATGAACCACGATGTCGAGGATTTGATCAATCCCGTATACAATTCCCTTTGTCTAGCGGTATTGTACTTGCCCGAGATTCGATCGTCGGTATCCCGATACCTTGTTCAATCTCATTACCGGCAAGTCTCTTTACTCGTTCCATAACACATCATCCCGTGATCAAATCCTTGATCACATTGTGCACATTATGATGATGTCCTACCGAGTGGGCCCAGAGATACCTCTCCGTCACACGGAGTGACAAATCCCAGTCTCGATTCGTGCCAACCCAACAGACACTTTCGGAGATACCCGTAGTGCACCTTTATAGCCACCCAGTTACGTTGTGACGTTTGGCACACCCAAAGTATTCCTACGGTATCCGGGAGTTGCACAATCTCATGGTCTAAGGAAATGATACTTGACATTAGAAAAGCTTTAGCATATGAACTACACGATCTTTGCGCTAGGCTTAGGATTGGGTCTTGTCCATCACATCATTCTCCCAATGATGTGATCCCGTTATCAACGACATCCAATGTCCATGGTCAGGAAACCGTAACCATCTATTGATCAACGAGCTAGTCAACTAGAGGCTTACTAGGGACATGGTGTTGTCTATGTATCCACACATGTATCTGAGTTTCCTATCAATACAATTCTAGCATGGATAATAAACGATTATCATGAACAAGGAAATATAATAATAACCAATTATTGCCTCTAGGGCATATTTCCAACAGTACATTCACATGAGCATGCTTATTCAAGGGCCGAAACAATCAGGAAATAATATTAATTTGTATCTGGGGCTACTTCAAGAGGAGTTAGACACGTTATGGAAAACACCGGCCAAGACATGGGACGCCAGCAAAGGCGAGTATTTCAACATGAGAGCCGCGCTGATCACGACAGTGCAGGACTATCTCAGTTACGGATATGTGGCAGGCCAGGTGTGCCATGGATATTGCGGATGCACGCGGTGCATGGATGATACGACGTCTCAGCAGCTAACGTCAAGGAAAGATGGCGGGTCTGGGAAAATCGTGTACATGGGGCATCGAAGATGGCTCGAACAGGACGACCCGTGGAGAAACCGTGGAGATGTATTCAATGGTCACGCTGAGCATCAAGGACCTCCACGTAAGCGGAGCGGTGCCGAAATCGATGAGCTGTTGAAAAACTGGAAGGAGTGCCCCGCGTCGGGAAAGATGATGAGAAAGGCGCCGGAGTCGCTGCTGAAGGTATGGAAGACAAGGTCTGTGTTCTAGGACTTGGAGTACTGGCACAAACTCGATACACCTCATTTGCCTTGATCAAATGCATATCTGTAAGAATGTCCTTGAGAGCTTGCTCGCAACACTGATGAACATGCCGGATAAGACCAAGGATGGGCCGAAGGCAAGAAAAGACTTGCAAGATTTGAAAATCAGGGAAGATCTGCACAGGCCGCCCCGTAAAATGTCAGACGAGACAGAGACGGAGACAGAGGCACGGGAGAAGAAGGGCAAGAAAATAAACAAACAGGATTATTGCCCCCCTTCTTGCTTCACCTTAAGTCAGGCTGAGATCCATCAATTCTTTAAGTGCCTTACCAGAGTCAAAGTTAGTTCCGGTTACTGTGGCAAGATAAGCAAATATCTAGACACGGACAAGAAAAGGTTCAACGGGATGAAGTCCCATGACTGTCATGTGATGATGACGCAGATACTACCTGTTGCCCTTAGAGGGATAATGGACAAGCACATCTGTGACACGCTTATTGGTCTCTGCAACTTTTTCAACGTCATCTCTCGAAAGTCGATCAGTGTGAAGCAGCTCCGAAGGCTACAGGAAGAGATCGTGGTGATACTGAATGAGCTTGAGATGTACTTCCCGCCCGCGTTCTTTGACGTCATGGTGCATCTGTGTGTCCATATTGTGGATGACATAATAGACTTGGGGCCGTCATTCCTGCACAACATGATGCCGCTTGAGAGGATGAATGAGATCATCAAAGGATTCGTTCGTAACATGTCCCGTCCGGATAGAAGCATCGTCCAGGGCTATTTTGACAGAAGAGTGCATCTCTTTCTGTGAGAATTTTCTATATGGCGCAGACCAGCCGCCTGGTGTTAGTGTTGGTTTGCCCGTTAACAAGCACGATGGGAGGCTCGAAGGAGAAGGTCACTGCAACGGTCGCAGGGAATTGCACGTGGCATACTTAGATCGACGCAGCGACTTTGACAGAGCAAACTTGGTAGTGCTACAACATCTAGACGAGGTAGATCCTTTCGTGGCACTGCACAAAGAAATTATCGCAAAGAAGTATCATGACCGAGGGGTATGCAAGACAGACGCCGAAGTTACTAGAGAGCACAACTCCACTTTCCTGCATTGGTTCAAAGAGCATATTATTGCTAATCCCCCGGAGGAGGGCTCTAAGGATGGATTGCTCATATACGCCTTAGCACATGGCCCCTCGCCCAACCTCGTAACCTATCAGGCATATGATATCAACGGATACACGTTCTACACGGAGGCCAAAGATATGGACAGTGATGATCAGAACTCAGGGGTGACGATGGAATGCATGATCGGCAGTGACAACGGCGCAACTGAACGATTTTATGGAAGGGTCGAGGAGATCTGGGAGCTTGACTACTCTGGACTGCACAACACGACGATGTTCTGTGTCAGATGGGCTAAGAATGTCGAAAGAGAAAACTGGATTTTCACTACCATGACTATACCCGACGCCAAGAGTGCTACCGTGAATGCTATCGCAAAAAACGAGCCATGGGTACATGCTAAGCACGTGACACAATGCTTCTTCATAACCGACCCATGCAATCCCAGTCGTGTTGTCGTGAGGAGAGGCAAAAGGAACATCATTGGAATGGATGGAGTCGCCAACGAGGAAGACTATGATAAGTACGGCAACCCAATGAGGGAAGATGACGATGATGACGAAGTATATGTCAAAAGAAGAATCAATACTACATTACCTAAGAAAAATCGTACTCCATGGAAAAGGCAAAGTCACAATGAGGGGCTCAATTATTCTTTGACGAACAAGAAGGGAAAGAAGATGACTCAAAAACGAAAACGTCAGCGCTGAGGAATCAATATATTATATATATATATATATTATATATATATATATATATATATATGTTCCTATTTTGTATACACACTTAGCCATTATTATGCATGGGTCCAATGATGCAATATATATGTTCCTATTTTGCATACATATTTAACCGTCAAATGATGCAATATATATCGCCTTCCCTTCGTTCACTGCTCTCGGAAAAAAAAGATAAGTGAGAAAAATAAAGGAAAAGAAAAGGGAAAACTGGTTATAGCAGTAGCGCTTTACTGAAAAAGAGCTACAGCTAGTCAAGGTAGCAGTAGCGGTTTCTGTATAAAACCGCTATAGCTGCCTTTAATAGTAGTAGCACGTTTTGTCTAAACGCACTACTGCTACGTCCACTTAACCCAAAATTCTCACTCTTCCTGCTTTATCCCGCCTCTTTTCCCCCAAATCCCCACTCTCTTTCCCCCGTCGCACTGCCGCGCCCGACCCGGCCCCGGCGCTCACCCCCAGCGCCGGTGCTCGCCCCCGACCCAGGCGCTCGCCCCTGGCGCCGGCGCTCGCCTCCGACCCTAGCGCGCTCGCCCCCGACCCGTCAGCCCTCGCCTCCCTCCTCTGCTTCCTCCCCTCCCAACCTCGGCCGTCGTCGGTCCTACCTCCTCGCCCCTGCACCCTCTGTAAACCACCCCCCCCCTCTCTCTCTCTGCTAGCTAGGGTTCTTCGGTTAATTTACTTAGGTTTTAGTTATATTAATTAGGTTATCTATTTAGTTATGAATTTAGATAGGTTTCAAAATTAGCTGAATTTATATGCAAATTTGAACTGGACATGTGATATGTGGATATGTCATGTTTTGGACATGTCATGTTTTGGTAAATGATCCGAGTGGCCTATGTTACACCGGAATGTTGATTCATTTCCGTTCCGGTGAATTTCAGGTGCTCGATATGTCCATTTTTTTACCAAAGGTCATGCCGAAATTTGCCGTGAATAAAGGCATGATTTGTGCTACATAGTTGGCATATCGAGTGCTAGCACATAGATTTCTTTTTTATGTCATTTCTCATTTATTCATACTTTTAGAAATAAATGAGGAAGGGTCTAGAAGGTGTGCCCAAAAAAAAGGAGAGGAAGAGATCGGGGAAGATAGCTGCCTCCAAACAAGCCAGAGCACATAGCAGCCAGACGATGCATTCTGAAGAGCGTGTACCCGTGAAAGGTGCGGCCATGTTCCATCTCATGGGCGAGCCGATGCTACCGCCGAAACCGCTGGAGGCACTATCAGGGGATCTCAGGAGACTGCACGACCATGTGCTGTCGACTAAGAAAAGCCTACTAGCCTCAAAGGATCCAGGATATCCGACATACGTGGCTCGTGTGCCTGAGGGGAAGTGCTACGTCGAGACACGGCCCGCGGAGGTGTTCTTCCTGCGGTTTGACCATATCTTTGAGATGTTTCTGACAAGGCGGCTCGATTTTACAATCGTCCGCCTTTTTGCGCTATATATGAGCTCCGTCATGAAGAGTGAAGAAGTCTCACAAATCTGTGTGGTGGATCCGTACTACATGCACGAGTCTTTCTTGAGTATCGGCGACTTTGAGCGTGAAACTGCTAGGGAGTACCTCCAAAACTTCATGGTACAGAATAAGGACCGGGAAATTGTCCTCGTGCCTTATCATCCAAAGTAAGTCAGTTCCGGACAACCCTTTCATACATTTCAATCATTCCTTCTCTCTCATATGGGGAATAATTTGAGGTGTCTTTTCCCCGCAGCAACGGGCGCGCTGTCCTTATCGTTCTTTACCCACAAGTCTCCTACGCCGTGTATTTTGACCCTTCCAGAGACTACGAGAAAAAAGACTACACCCACATAATGAATATTCTAGATGATGCTCTCCAAGGCTTCAGCATTAGAGGTGGCCACATGCAGATCAGGAAACAAAGGAACAAGAAGATGGGTTTCACGCATAAAACTAACTTCTCCTGCATCCATGTCCCAAAACCAAGTAAGAAGGATGGATTCTACATCGTCCATCTCATGATTCAGTTCAACACGGATCACTAAAAGCTTCGCATGAAAAGCAGAAATGATGATCATATCCACAAGTGGCTAGAATCTCATGGAAAAGCGGATTATAAACTTAGAGATGACTTCTTTCGCATCCAAAGCGACATTGCGACGATCATCATGAAAGAAGTCGTTGATGAGAAGGGGATGTTCCACCACGGCCCTATATCGCGAGCTGACGTCCAAACTCGCATAGGCATGCAACGTCTAGACCTCACGCCGTTCAAGAAGCTAGGGGACATCCTCGATGATATGGAAGGATGGAACTTCTAGTGATTTATGATGCCGATGATGATGATATGTGTCGGTTGAACTTGTATACTTTTTGTAGCGATGAAACTTTGTGATGTCCACGGTCCCTGCCGAACTTGCGTAACGCTACTTTGTTAGTTTGCGTACGATGACCTGCGTACCTCTAGTTAATTAATTTGCATACTGTATGTTGCATCTAGTTGCTAACCCTTTCTTTTTCGGTGTTGCTCTAGTATATTTTGTTGCATATATATGATTGTACATCCTCTTCATGAACATGCATCTCTAACAGGTACCTAGTTTCTTGATGGCGAGATGGAAGTGCTATGTCGTGTACAAAGGGAAGGTTCCGGGGGTATACAATGAGTGGCATGAGTGTCAGGCGCAAGTGAATGGGTTCTCGGGCGCCAGCCATAAAGGCTTCAAAAGCAGACAAGAAGGAGAAGCTAGTTACTTGAGGTTCACGCTAGCGCGAGAGAGGACTCGTAACCGCCACCTCATGTACTGCATAGTTCCGCTCTCACTCATAGTGATAGCTCTTCTCGCGTATACCTTTATTTAGATGGATGACGTTGTAGTTGCAAGTATTCGAGACTTGCATGTATCGCTATTTTTGAGATGATGACAAGATACCACTTTGTGTTGGATGATGATTATGATGAGACTATTTGTATGTATATGCTATGATTACATTTGTGGTCTCGCAGGCATTTGTATGTGTATCATGATGACATTTGTGTATGCTAAAGATTCTTCTATAAAGCCTGTTCAAATACAAAACAAATATGCCCAAAAAAACAAAAAACTACTAAAATTAGCAGTAGCGAGTGGAGAAAAGTTAGCAGCAGTGCGGTAGTAGCAGTAGCGCGCACAGGAGAAGCGCGCTATAGCTATTAGCAGTAGCGAGCTTCCATTAAGCGCGCTGTTGCTACACTTGTGTAGCAGTAGCGCTGGTGAGCACGCGCTACTGCTACGTGTTAGCTGTAACGCCTTATTAGTAGCGTCGGTCCCCGCGCTACTGATACACCTAAAATCCGCGCTGCTGCTAGCCTTTTTCCCTAGTAGTGTCATCGGGGTTGAGCAGATATCTCATATCTGTGTCGCTGACCCGTACTACATGCACGAGGGCTTCTTGGGAGTCTGCGCAAAGCACCGTGAATACACGAGGGATTACATCGTCAGTTTCATGCTCGCCAATAAGGACAAGGAGGCGATTCTCGTGCCTTATCATCCCGTGTAAGTCATCCGTGCTGCTATCCTTCCTTCGATTTCAATCATTCATTTGCACGGTGGAGGCTAATTAATTTGAGGTGTACTTATTTTGCGCAGCGGCGGGCGCGCCGTCCTCATCATCCTCTACCCCCGATTCTCCCACGCTCTTTACTTGGACTCGTCGAAGAACAATCACAAAAAGGATTACACCCACATCAAGGATGTTCTCGACAGTGCTATGTTTTACTACCAAGCAGGGGGTGGATAGGTCAGGGACAAGAAGAGAAGGGGCGGCAGGGTCGCCTTCGGCCATAAGACCGACTTCTGCTGCATCCAGCAACCTAGTAGCAACAGTAACTTAACAAAGATCAATATGAGAAAAGCATATGCATTTGATTGGCGATGGATATTTGTGTTGGATTGCATTCATCATGTAACAGTCACAACCTAGAGCGATACACAATAGATCCAATTCATCAATTCAATGTAGGCATGTATTTATGTAGTCATACATGCTTATAGTAAGAACTTCATAACAACTTTTGTCCTACACTCCGGTACCAGGGGGTCCATAAGGAAATCTAAGGGATATTAAGGCCTCCTTTCAATAGAGAACCGGAAAAAAAACATTAACACTGAATGAATACATGAACTCCTCATACTACGGTCATCACCGGAGTGAATCCCAAATATTGTCACCTTGGGGTCTGCGGATCATAACACATAATAGATGCATATAACTTGCAAAATAGGATCCAAAACTCACTTATATTCATGAAAACATAATAGGTTCAGATCTGAAATCACGACGCACGGGCCCTAGTGACAAGTATTAAGCATAGCAAAGTCATAGCAACATTAACATCAGAGCATAGTGGATACTAGGGACCAAGCTCTAACAAATTGACTCGATTACATGACAAATCTCAACCAACTCCATCACCGTCCAGCAAGTCTACATCCCTCCTGATGAAGAACGGGAGGTGACAGCAGCTCCGTATCGTAAAAAATGATGAAACTTCTTCTCTTATTTTTTTTCTCTCGGAAACGGAATTTATAGAGTTGGAATTAGGTAGACGGCCGCCAAGGGGGGGTAGGCGCGCCCTATTGCCTTGTGAGCAATGGATGGCCCCGCTCCGGTGGATCTTCGTTCCAGTATTTTTTTTATTTATTCCATACAAAATCTCCGCAAAGTTACGTCACATTCTGAGAACTTTTATTTCTACATAAAAACATCGCCATGGTAGTTCTGTTGAAAACAGCGTCAGTCTGAGTTAGTTCCATTCAAATTGTGCAAACTAGAGTCCAAAATAAGAGCTAAAGTGTTTGGAAAAGTAGATACGACGGACACGTATCACGCGGCACCAGCAACTTTCGGCCCCGCGTCGGTAGCACCTGTCAAGGCCGCGTGCGCGAGGAAGAAGACCCCCTCCACCGGCCCTCCGGTGCGTGGGCACAGGCCCCGAGGAAGAAGGTGATCGCGATAAGGAGTTGGGCTCCTCCTCCGCCTCCGGCCGACCACGGCATCCACATTCACAGCGAAGCCGCTGGTCACGCCTACAACGTGTACGATGAAATGGACGAGAGGTATAAATTTTTTCTTTTGCTTGGTTTGCTTCGTACGTTGATCTATGTTTCGGCCGTTCAGAACAATTGTTTGATCTTTGGCCGATAAATTTTGTATCCAAAATGTGCCCTCCACATATGTCGAGATGTTGGCCAAGAGCACACTGGATTTGAGTGCCCCCTTGGAGATTTCGATGTGTCTTACATTCAGATCGAGGCGGAGATGAATGAAGAGAATGACGACGATGGTGACGTGCAAGAGATCGACGAGGCTGACTACGATGCTAGGGTGGGGAGGATGGGAAACTACATGGAGACGGAGGATGTCTGCTTAGTTAAAGCATGGAAAAGTATGTCTCTTGACGCCGTGGCCGGCAAGGATCACAAGCTATGGGAACTATTGGCAAAGGATCGAGGACAAATATCACCAAATGATGCCATTCCCTTCCGGTCAGAGCTTGAAGCCACTTCAAGGCCGTTGGGACACCATCAAAAAAGTTTGCGGCCGTTGGAGCAGGTGCTTGGAGGCCGCGCGGAATGCACCTCCAAGTGGCGTCACTATTGATGATTATGTGAGTATTTCTTCATCTTGATGTCTTTGTCCATGTTGATATGAAGAGCATGAGCTCATAATTGTCTCAATGTTCGTGTGTACACTACTGCAGAATGGTCCAAACGCGGCACATGAATCAGAGACCCTTTGACCAAACTTTATGAGATGCATGCATCGCAAACGGTGTCGCCCGAGATGGACATCACCGGAGGAGGCAAGGTGCAAAGATAACCGCCAGGTGCTCCAAGATGGACATCACCTCCATGCCATGTCCACATAGTAGAACCCCGCTCATCCACCCTGAGAAACTCATGGACCGTGTGGCAGCGAGGAGGCGCCTGACACTCGGAGTGGAAGTGGCCCAATGCACTACTGCTGAAGCACATTTGCTCCGCCCGCAACTTCTCACGAGTCTCCGCCCATACTTGGGAGCGAACGGAACCGCCAGATCCAGGTCACCCACCTTGGCCGCGCTGTCAACCAATGCCAACCCCGACAGACTGCCCCGCCAACCACCACCACCTGATTTCTTCTTATTATACTTTCTTCTTCTCAAGAAACGCCAACGGCCCCAGGATGTCAGACAAGTGCAAGGAGGGGAGTAGCGCACGTGGGGGAGGGAGGCTAGAATTGCCCCTCCGCGAATCTGAGGTCTCACTCTGAGCGGCGCGCACGTCCCTGAGATCCTCCCGGGAGGCTAGAGAGCCACGACCCCCATGGTCCGCATGGGACCCATCGGTGTCAACCCGGGAACCGCGTCACTGCTCACAAGCCCCAACCAAGCGGTCCTAGTGTCCGGCATTGCCACCCTCGCTGCCACGGGGAGTCGTTCGATTGACCTGATCCGGGAGGTCCCGCTGAATGAGCTTCTGCTTCTGGGCGTAGCTCCTCAGCCCGCCTAAGAGCACCCGGTGAGACGGGAAGGCGAAGCCGCCGGTCCCTCCCATCCCTTCCATCAGAACAGGTCGAGGAGCAGGCCTACATGATTTTTTTTCTCTTAGCGTTTTACCTCTGCACTAATTATTTTGATTTTTGTTGTTGCGACTAACCACTGCACCAATTCTAGACAGCTTCTCTGAATTTTTACATCAACCTTTCTCACTGACACGACCGGCCCACGTAGCAGCCTCTCACGTTCCCCACCTTCGAAATTTCCCCTTCGCGGGCGCGCTCCTCCGCGAACACGAACACTCTGCGCGCGCTGCGAACCCAGGTTGAGAGGGAAACAGAGGTCTAGCGATCTCGCAGGGGTCACGACGAACACGCTCCTAATTAGGATAGTTATTACGATAGCCTCTAATTACTGGCGCTGGCAATTTAGGGATCGCGTGCTAGGGTTCGCCGCGGGCGGTAGAAACCGGGTTTAAAAAGGGTTGCGGCTGCGGACGCGAGATGGGAATTGCGGCCGCTAGGTTTCGAGACAGACCCACTCTCTTCCTCATCCCACCTCCCTCGCCGGCGCCCTCTGCTCATCTCGATCGGCCGGCGATCAGCCTTCTTCCTCGTCAACCCGAGCACGGCTGCTTCACTTGCTCGGTGAGGTAATTTCCCGGTGGTTCTTTTTTCAGCTATTTTACATCATTTCTTTTCTAGATAGATCTCTTCGTTTCTTTGCTAGATAGACCTAAGAGGGATGGACTCTTTACCTGTACTGAAGACTTGAAGTGCATCTATCTGCAATTCTGCATAGATCGTGGGTCATAGGAGTTCCTCTGTAGCACTTCGGTATGATTAGAGTTTCAGATCTCGTGGTTAATTCTTCTAGCAATTGCTTGATGAGTTACTTCGTTTGCTTTGGTAGCCAGATCTAACAGAAATGGTTCCTTTTCCTGTGTTGAAATATATGCATCTGCATATGTCATGTATGGGTCATAAGAATTCCCTTGTAACAATACAGTCTGATTGGAGTTTTAGGACTTGTAATTAATTTCTTTTCGCTTTTGCTTGATGTGCTTTGCTAGATCCAAGATAAATGATAGTTTTTTCCTATGTTGGGATGTATGTATCGGCATAAATCATGATGTATCTGCATAGATCATGGCTGATGAGAATTCTTCTTCAAGCAAGACAGTGTGATTAGAGTTTTAGATCTTGCTTAATTTTTCTAGCGGTTCCTTGATGTGTGTTATTCTTTTCCTGTGCTAGATCTAGGCGGATGGTGTTTTTCTGGGTGTTAAGATGTGTATGCATCTGATAGATCAGGGGTGACACAGTTCTTTGCATCCTAGACGATACGAGTTTTAGATCTCGCAATTGATCCCTTTTGCTGTTGCTTGATGTGATATTCCTTCCTTTGCTAGATCTAAGCGGATACTGTTTTTAGGTGTTAAAATGTATGCATCGGATAGATCATGGATGACAAGATTTTGTTTTTTGCATGGTAGTTGATAAGAGTTTTAGGTCTTTAATTCTTTTCGTTATTGCTTGATGTGTCATTCCTTCCCTTTGCTAGATCCTAGCAGATGCTGTTTTTCGGGTGTCCAAATGTATGCATCTGATAGATCATGAGTGACAAGTTTTTTTGCACACTGGATGATAAGAGTTCTAGACCTTTTAATTCTTCCGCTGTTGCTTGGTGTGTTATTCTTTTCCTTCGTTATATCTAGGCGGATGGTGTTCTTCGGGTGTTAAGATGTATGCATCTGATAGATCATGGATGAAAACTGTTTTTTTTCTTTGCATCGTGATAGATGATAAGAGTTTTTGATCTTGTAACTGAATCTTTTCACTGTTGGTTGAATATTGTTATTCCTTTCCTTTGCTAGATCTAAGAGGATGATGTTTTCAGGTCTCAAAATGTATGTATCTGATAAATTATGGGCAATGAAAGTATGCGATCTTGTGATTGGTTCTAAATAGAAATAGTTCTCTTGTCATTCAAAGTCTGGAGGACTAGAGTACTAGAATAACATAAACTATGGAGAGCAACAAGGCTTGCATGTTTTGGTTTGCTCGTCCTTGCAAGTGCACATTATCAATTGGGCAAATTTCCCCTTTCTGACAACTTAGCAGTAGTGTGTTAATTTCATATTTTAATCTGGATGGAAGTGCTCGACGTAACATTGCATTCATTTTACTGTTTTGATCAGTAGGACTCCTCTGATTAGTTCAAATATGGTGACTCATGGGTACCCTCTTTACTATATATGGTTAGCACAAAGTGAGAGAGAAGAATAATGTCATGGTTATTCATATTATTTTTATAACACTAGTTTGTTATAAGGCATCATGTATCTGACAAGGTATATTTTCTAAGTAAATCGCATAAACCTGGTCCATGCCTATTTTGTCCAACAATGGATGCTTGACTTATTAGTAACCATGCATTCATAGGAGATTGCATCGAAGCAACTTTAGCATTGACGATACTTGGCCCGACTCATGACAAATTTTG